>NC_061111.1:204866478-204946091 GCF_002878395.1 Capsicum annuum | reverse complement strand
TGACCTCCATTCATATTTATCTTTTTTCTTCTTGTTTTTTTTTTTTTGAAAGTTTTTCACTATATGTTCTAATAAAATGTAATATTTATTTTATAGTTATATTCTCTTAATTACTCATTTCTTTTCAGTTTTTTTCTTAGGTTTCTTTTTCAGTTTAAAAGACCAAAACTCTTTGTCATTGATCTAATGATTTATTAGTAATAATTTATCATGTAAAAAAAAATGAAAAAATGCACTGTTTCCATCCTGAACTATAAACGAAATTGTTGAGACACACTCCAATTTAATATATGATTTATTAGTAATAATTTTCGTTGTCTCTCTTATGGTAACATATATTTTGAATATTAATACATGATCTCTCTCAATCTCAATGTTCATGGATAGTAATATAAGCATGTTCCTCTTTTATTTCCTCTTTAGACTTCTATTATCTCCCTTTAATTCTGTACATCTTTTATTTTCCAAGCTTTTACTTTTATTTTATTTGTAACTAAATTTTGAATGGATGTCTGTTGTTATGTACTTTATAGCTATAACCTTTTTGTTGTCATAGTGGTAATATCAACTGTGATTCATTTTTTTTAAGGGTTGCTGTTGTAAATTAAAAATATTAAGAAAATGTATCGTAGTTTTTTTTTATTTAATCATTTTATTAGATGAATAATTAGCTCACAAGAATCAAGAAAGTTCTCCTCTATGTACAAAGTTCATAGACATTTTGTTGATGAAAATGATCCTATATTGGATCTAAACTCTTTATAAGATTTGAACATTTTTTTCTCTCGATCTCGGTAATTGCTTATATATAATTTGGTTAGTATAAATGTATGGATGTTCAAATACCCATGCCAACATGTGGAAGCAGATTCGAAAAGTAGAATTAAAGCTAGATAATAGAAGAGTAATGCGACCCCTCTGTTTGATCAAAGATGTTATTTATTTTTTTCTTTTTCATTTTTTGACCTTTTTCATTGCTATATAATAATTATGTCTTTTAATATTTGAATAGTTTATTTTTTTAAAATATATTTAATGTGTTTAATAGAAAATTACTCATAACTCTCACCTCTTTAATTTATACTCTTAACAATGTCCACAATTCTCATTTTTTACTCTACATAACCCCCAAGTTTTAATTAGTAAAATTATGACATCTTATGGTATCCCTCCATTTTTTTCTATATAAATTCATGTTTTGTTTCGTAAAAATTTTCATTCAAGATTAGTCTTTCTCTTCTCTATCAATATAGCCTCCTAACTAAATTGTGAAAAAAATAAAGACAACATAAAGGCAAGAAAAAAATCGTTCTCAAAATCTTTCTTTCCATCTTTTATGTATGAATGATCTCATTGTTTTTTAAACATACATAATGATTAGTAGTCATAAAATGACATAATTTGGTGTTTTAGGTTATAGTTCTACAAACTAGAAGCATTGTAAGACTGTAGAAATGAGCGATTACATTAGTTTTTTAAGTTATTATGTTTTATGCAGTTATTATATTCATATTTTAGTTTAATTTGAAGAATAAGATAAAATCTGTTGAATGGTGATCGGCTTGTGAGAATGGAAGCCGATGAGGACTCGGAAGATTACGTATTGACTTTGTATTTTTTTTTTTTTTTGTATTTTTAGTGATCAAGATAGTAAGAAGGGGGTTTGGGCCACAGGTGACAAAAGAGTTTTAAAATGAGGTGTAGGTGACACAAGTCTTAATTATTGGTTGGAGGTGACAATTACTTTATTATGGATTAAGAAAGTTGGAAAAGTTTGAAAATAACCCACAATGTTTTAAATTTATACTTTGATCCTAATGTTTACCTAAAATAATGAAAAACGGAGGGGAAAAGGGCGTCATTCTCTCTCTTCTCATCCAGTGTTGTTTTCTCTCTCTTAGCAATTTTTGTTGTTCATTATTTCTGCTGCTTTATTCATCATCTTCTGCTTCATTGTCATCTTCATATTCTTCTTGTCAACCATTTATTGTTGTTGTTGTTGTTGGTACAACGCTACTGCTGCTATCTGACCAATTTCTTAGGTCAAATTTTGTTTACTACGTCACTTTCTACTTTGTCATTACTTCATAGGTGACTTTGGTAAGCAAAATTATAATTTTTATTCGTACTTGTCATTTGGGTATGCTTCTGTTTTTCCAATAATGGATAGAACCTCGATCATGAATCTAGCATAAGTGCCTACAATTTAAATAGATCAATCATCTGGTGCATCAGATGAGTAATTTGTTGCATCAGAAGATTTATCTATTGCATCAAACTATTTATCTATTACATTAAAAGATTTATCTGTTGTATCAGACGTATTATCTATTACATCAGACGTATTATCTGTTGCATCAGGATGTTTATCTGTTGTACCAGACTAATTATCTATTGCAACGAATGATTAATCTGTTTGGAATAACACAAATCAGCCCCTGCCACAAACCCAACAGATAACCAATATGTTTCAACTCTTGCAATCCTTACATCCAATTACCCGTCCCAAATTTCCTAATTCGATTTCTCATTTTACTTGTCTTTTTCATTAATTAAGAAAAGATTAAAAATAAATCATGTTTTACCCTTTGTATTAATCACTTTTTCTTCAAATTAAAATAGAAACATCATTTAATAGGGGGACTATACGCCGACCGACTTTAAAAGCTTTCTTCTCATTTAAAATTTTGATTGAATAGCAACCAATGGTTATTTCAAATACGTCTACTATCCCACCAACTAATCAGTGGGTTATGGTAAACTAGACATGTTATTAATTATTTTTCTTAATTAATGTGGCATCTTATTTTGGGACAGATAATTTGAGACGGAGGGAGTACGAATTAAAACGTCAGAGCCAAGCAACAAACTAGTCATCTGTTGAAACAAACTATTTATCTGTTGCATCAGACTTCTTATCTGTTGCAACATGAGTAATCTGTTTTGAACAACACATCAGCCCTAACCACAAACCCAACAGATAAATTTTGCTATTGCTACTGGATTTTAAATTATTTCTTTTTACATCGAATCGTCGACATGTTTGTTGAGAAGATAATAGACAGAATAAAAATTAAATATGAATTAAAACATCAAAGATCAAACATAATTTTTTTATTAAACAAAAACAAATAAAAATACATATAAGAGACTAAAAGAAAAATAATAATCTAATTATTATTATTATTAACATCATCATCATTGCCAGCCGACCAATCTTCGACCGAAACTAGCAAGGCCCTCCTCAGCTTGCGTATCTCGCGAAGCATTCTTGCTCTAACTCCTCCCAGTTCCCATTGTAGGTCACGAACTTGATTCCGAAGTTCATTCATGGCGTCTTGCATAAAAGAAACGTCCCACACAGGGTCAGCCATAATCTTCTAGAGTGTAATATGAAAGATGAGATGCAATAAATAAATAGAGTGCAGTTGAATGAACGATTGAGTAAGGAAGGACCTATTTATAGAGGATTGAATTTGTGAGTAAGGAGGGACCTATTTATAGAGGATTGAATTTGAATGAGAGGCAAAAAGGCGCGACTATTCACCTCCATTCATTAATTACATTTTTGATTAAATTAAGAAAATAAATATTTTGATATAAGTCATGACTTTTCAGATTATTATTATTAATTAGTTCTTTTGAAGAACCATTTTTATTGAGTTGTGGCAACAAATTCTATATCTATTGCATCAGATAACATATCTGTGACAACAGATATATCATCTGTTGCAACAAATATAAAATATATTGCATCAGATAACCTATTTGTTGCAATATATAATCTAACTGTTCACCTCCATTTATTAATAACATTTTTTATTAAAATGAAAAGTAATGACTTAATTAAATTAAGAAATATTGTGATAAGTCATGACTTTTCAGATTATTATTATTAATTAGTTCTTTTCAAGAACCATTTTTATTGAGTTGTGACAACAGATTCTCTATCGGTTGCATCAGATAAATCATCTATGACAACAGATATATCCTCTGTTGCAACAATGGTGAACCTAGTGCATCAGATAATATATTTGTTGCAACATATAATTTACTTTAAAAAAAAACTATCATCATATCATTAATCCAAATTTGCTGACTTTTTTATTTTATAAATTAAAAAAAACACCTTTTCAAATTCTTTAATAAAATAATAATCATTTTTATTTTCTGGCAACAGATTGTATATCAGTTGAATCTGATAAACCATCAGCTGCAACAGATATACCATCTGTAGCAACAAATAAACATTCTATATTAATATCTTTTTTGATTTCTTCTAACAGTTGATACATCAGTCGCAACAGATGGGGAATTTGATGCATCAGCAACACTGATGAATGTATGTGTTTTTGTTTTAGACAAAAAGTCACGACCGACCTTCACCTTATTTTTTCTTAACAATCATCATCATATAAGTTAATCAATCCAATATTGTGACTTTTTTATTATATAATAAATAATTTTAAAAAATAAATTCAAAAACAAAATGGTGAAAAGTTACGATCAGTTATTAAAATTAAATAACCGTTCTTTTACTATTATAAATTGTGTTTATCATTTATTTCCTCATTATTTATTTACAAAACATTTTTCATATTGAATAATCGGAAAGTCATGTCTTTTTCACCTTCTCAATAACAACAATAATTCTTTTTATTAATAACTACCTGGTGCAACATATGATTGATCTGTTAACCTCTAATGACACAAATTGCTCAATCCCTACCACCAATCATCGACATGTTGAGAACAAGGAATAAACAGAATGATTATTAAATATTAAATAAGAATTAAAAATTCAAAGTCAACCACCAAATGAAACATAGATTTTTGAATCCCTTGGGTAGATTCGATATACAAAAGGTGGAAAATACATGCGCTAAAATAAAAAAATATTACCTAATTATTATTATTGTCAATTAGATATTTTTCATCTGGCAGCCTTGCTCTGAAGTCAGCCAAATCTCTTTGGAGTTCATCAAACTGCCTTTGAAGTTCACACAAGGACTCGATATGAATATTCTTGAATGAATCTGGATCATCCATATTTGTAAGGAGGGACCTATTTATAAATTATTATATCTAGAAAAGAAAAGAAAATTACTTTAAAATAAATCTAACAGATGGGTAATCTGTCGCAAAATATATTCTTTTTGTTAGATAACTTACAACATACTAGAAATATTTTGCAACAAATATATATATCTGTTTGATTTCTTCAACAGATACGCCATATGTTGCAACGGGTTGATCATCTGTCGTAGTAAATATCTCCAATTATTTGACAATATAAATAGATGTGTCATTTGTTGCAACTAGCTACTCATCTGTTTATTCAATTTAAGCCATAGATGGGATAGGAAGAATAAGGTGTGTGTAGATGGATCTACTATCATATGTGTAGGAGTTATGTATTACTGATAAGGTCATCGGAACAACACACACAAAGTACAATATTTTCGTGAATGCAATTTTTAATCGATTAGGCATTGATCATTCAAACAAGATCCTGCATTGTACCGTTAAGTTTGATGGGTTCAAAATTGATAAGGTTGAGGACCTTATGAAGATGGTCCAGATACCCTATTATGAATTACTGACGGTTTTTTCTCGTGTTTATACGTGTCAAGTTTTGAGAAGGGATCAATATTTGCCGTCACTGTAGAGAACCAATAGCAATTGGACTTAACTTTAAGTGTGCATTGAACTCTGAGAACATCTTCGAAGCCTCGCACTGCATCAAACAAGAACGGAAAATCAATAAAAATTCCCCTGGCCTAGATTTATATGGTTGGGTTGCTCGCTCGGGTTGATGATTATATGCCAGAAGGTGTGGTAGGAGAAACCTTTGAGGGAAAATGGGTGGTTGAAAGAAGACTATATCATCTGAGAGCTAATTAAAGAAGAGACATAGGGTAGAAAGTGACTTCTAATGAATCTGGCCGATCGAATTATCTAAAAAGATGTGAAATCTGAATCAAGTGCAAATATGAAAGTGTATCCAGCAATTTAATTTTGACTGTCGTCTCTCTAAAAGAAAAATAATACAGAAGGACACTTTTCTAGGAAGCTGCGCGGTCGGGATTATCACCTAGATAAAAATAAGAGAAAACCAACAAAGCAGCCTCACGGGCATCGAGGGTTGAAATGATGTACAACAAGTCTAGAAAACTTACGCCAGCAACAACTGCAGTTAAAATAAGAAATCTAAGAGAAGGCGGCAATTTTTGAATTTTAAATTTTATACCATGCCTTCTTGTTTGTGTTTCCGATCAGGTCCACTGTCGTTGACCTGATCGGAACCACAAACGAGATTGAAAGATAGATAGAATATCATTACTTCCTTAGCAATAAGGATTAATTGATTGTGTTTTCTTGCCTTAGCATGCTTTCAACATTCCTTGGACAAGATCAGATGCTTGTTGTAGTATGTGAATCCTGATAATTTTCAAGCTTGCCTCCAGCTTGCTGATTCTGTATTCAAGCTGGTCGTTGCCGTTTTTGAAGTTGGTAAGGAGTTACTCATCTCTTATGAGCTCGATCAAGACACTACCTTTAAAGTTGTATCATTCTAGAAGCCCTTCAGATCACTTTCTTCAGAAGCCTTAAAGGATACATGGAGGGTCGCTGTGTTTATTTTAGGTCAAAATATGTTAATGCACGTTGAAGATATGGTCCCAACAGTTGAACAACACACTTTTATCGAGCGTTGCTCCATGAATATTGCTCAACCAATTTGATAAATTAATAAGTAAGGAGTTACATAGTGTGTGATCTACCGACTCTACCAAGCCTATCAAACATTATGTAACTCCGAGCTCATTACCCCATAAAAAATATGATCAAGTTAGTGCACAAATCAAACGAGCTCAATCTGTCAGCCTTTCTGTTGATCGCTCTTCTCCAATATAGATGACAAGATATCTGTTATGCATTAGTCTACATCGTTAACAGACATGCTTTCCAGGGAGCAATTTTTTAGAACTCGATCATATTTTTTTGATAGGATAATGAACTTGGAGTTATGTAAACGTTTGATAGTCTTGGTAGAGTCGGTTTAGATCACACGCTTCGTAACTCCATGCTTACTAATTTATCAAATTGGTTGAGCAAGATAAATTGAGCAACGCTCGATAAAAGTGTGTTGTTCAACTGTTGGGACCACATCTTCAACGTGCATCAACATATTTTGACCTAAAACAAACACAACGACCCTCCATATATCCTTTAAGGCTTCTAAAGAAAGTGTTCTGAAGAGCACCTAAAATGCCACAACTTTGAAGGTGGTTTCCCTAATCGAGCTCACAAGAGATGAGTAACTCCTTACCAACTTCGAAGACGGCAACGACCAGCTTGAATACAGAATCAGCAAGCTAGAGGCAAGCTTGAAAATTTTTGGGATTCACATACTACAGCAAGCATCTGATCTTCTCCAAGGAAAGTTGAAAGCATACTAAGACAATAAAACACAATCAATTATAACCATATTGCTAAGGAAGCAATGATACTCAATTTGCCTTTCAATCTCGTTTGTGGTTCCGATCAGGTCAACGGTAGTGGACCTGATCGGAAACACAAACAAGAAGGCATGGGATGAAATTTAAAATTCAAAAATTGCCGCATTTGCTTAGATTCCTTATTTTAACCGCAGTTGTTGTTGGCGTAATTTTTTTAAACTTGTTGTACACATTTCAACCCTCGATTCCCGTGAGACTGCTTTGTTCGTCTTCTCCTATTTTCTATCTAGGTGATAATCCCTACCACACAGCTCCCTATCAAAGGGTCCATCTATATTATTTTTCTTTCAGAGAGATAACAGACGAAATTACATTATTAGATACATTTTTATATTTGTACTTGATTCAGATTTTGCATCTTTTAAGATAATTCCATCGGCCAGATTCGCTAGAGGTTACTTTCTACCCTATTTCTCTTCTTCAATTAGCTCTCAGATGATATAGTCATCCATCAACCACCCATTTTCCCTCTAAGGCATTCTCCTACCACACCTTCTGGCATATAATCATCACCCCGAGCGAGCAACCCAACCATATAAATTTGGGCTAGGGCAATAACTTATTGGTTTTCTATTCTTGTTAGATGCAGTGCTAAGCTTCAAAGGCCCTCTAAGGGTCCAATGCACCCTAAAAGTTAGTCCAATCGCTATTGAATCTCTTTACAATGACACCAAAACTAGATCCCTACACAATGCTTAACAAATAAACATGAGCAACAACCGACATTAAATCTTAATAGGGTATCAGAACCACATTCATGGTCCCTCAGCCTTATCAGTTTGGACCTATCAAACTTAACTGTAAAATTACAGACATCTTGTTTGAATGATCTATGACTAATCAGTAAAAACAACATTCACAAAATCAGTGCACTCTATGTGTGTTTCTACAATAACATTATCAGTAATACATACCTCCCACATATGTAGTGGTTCCATCTGCATGCAACTTATTCCTTCGAACCCATCTTTACTACAGCCTCTTGTGATGGTCCAGAAAAAGTTGATCAACTATCAGTTCCTTATATCTATAAGGAAGAGGAAAAAATTGATGTCACTGAAAGAACATTATTCATCTATTACAATAGATGTAGAATCTGTTGCATTAGATATGGAGTTTGTTGCAACAGATGTGGAGTCTGATGGAATACATCAAACCAGCCTTTCTGGTAGTTTGATTTGTTCCAACAATTTCTCCATCTATTTCAACATCAACAACAGCATAAACTACAAATAAAAAATATTAACAACAAAGAAACAACAATATTTGTTCCAACAACATCATCAACAACAAAGAAGCAACATCTTTTATTCAAGAACCATTAACAACACCACACCACAAGTTTCAACAATGCCAACCCCACCAACAACATAAATAACTGCATCAATAATAAAAAAACAAACAAAATACATACAAAAAAATGATAATGCCAACAAGGCTTTTAAATTTCTCCCAACAAATAACTTTTTTTGCATATTGTAATAAAAATTCTTGGTTTATTTATTCAACACTTAAAAGTTTCTTCAAATTTTTTTAATAAATATGATATGAGTAAATAGTAATTAAATAAAAAAGAAGATGTAACTAACTTGCAAAGAAGAAGATGAGAATGAAAGAGCAATAATGAATCATACCTTAATGTCAAAAAAGGGATGAAAATAGCAAATTCGGTTGAGGAAAGATATGAATCGATTTAGATCCGAAAAGATCTTTATGAGAAGATAAGAGAAAAACAAAAAAAAGGTTGTGACCCTAAAGAGGAGAGAAAGAAAAAGATAAGAGTTGAATAAAATAAACTGCAGCTGAAGGAAGAGAGATAAGATAATTTCTATAGATATATTGTGTACGTAGATGTGGGGGGTTTCAATATTCATTAATTAATATTCATTAATTTCATTAATAATTTGAAGGGCACGAGGAAGACTAAGACTAGTGACATTGAAAAGACAAGACAAGACTGCTCAATGAACTCACTTTTGAGATATCTAAGAAACATTTTTTACCGCCTTTAGTAGTATGTACTACTTGATATTATCTACTCGGACAGAAGCTTGCTTTAAAATTAAAAGAGAAAAAAAGATTTTCAAATAGATATATCATCTGTTTCAACATATATAAATATCTGTTTAGAAATCCGAATAGCTCAGTCATCTATTACAACAGATATCAATATCTGTTTAAAAATTCCAACAGCTCAGTCATCTATGACAACAGATAAAAATGTCAATTTGATAATTAACTAAATAAGATATGTCATCTGTTACAATAGATATAAATATCTGTTTGAAAATTTTCAACAACTCAGTCATCTGTCACAATAGATGCAAATGTCTATTTGATAATTAAATCAGATATGTCATCTATTACAATAGATATAAATATCTATTTAAAAATTTTCAACAGCTAAGTCATCTATCACAGCAGATGCAAATGTCTGTTTGATAATTAAATTAGATATGTCATCTGTAGTAACAGATATGAATATTTATTTGAAAATTTTCAACAGCTCAGTCATTTATTGCAATAGATTTCATTGCAATTAATTTAGAAGGAACTAAAGATGAATGAACGAGCTCACAGGGTCAAATACAAATCCAATTGAGTCTTTGCAATTGCATGGCATTGGTATTGCGTTCATCCCAATCCAAGTCATCGATCGATCACTCTGAGTTGAAATGAGTTCTCATCAACTCAATGTTAGGATAGTGATAGTACCTAAGTTGATTTAGGTGGAACTAGGGATTAATGAATGAGCTCACATGGTCAACTACAAATCCAATCAAGTATTTGTAATTGCATGTCATTGGTATTGCATTCATCCTGACCTGAGTCATTGATCGATCACTCTAAGTTAAAATGAGTTCTCATCAACTCAATGTTAGGATAGTGATAGTATCTAAGTTGATTTAGGTGGAACTAGGGATCAATTAATGATCTCATAGGGTCAACTACAAATTCAATCAAGTCTTTCCAATTACATGGCATTGGTATTGCATTCATCCCAACCCGAGTTATCGATCGATCACTCTGAGTTGAAATAAGCTCTCATCAACTCAATGTTAGGATAGTGATAGTACCTAAGTTGATTTAGGTAGAAATAGGGATTAATGAATGAGCTCACAGGGTCAACTACAAATCTAATTGAGTCTTTACAATTGCATGGCGTTGGTATTGTATTCATCCTGACCCGAGTCATCGATCGATCACTCTTAGTTAAAATGAGTTCTCATTAACTCAATGTTAGGATAGCGATAGTACCTAAGTTGATTTAGGTAGAACTAGGGATGAATGAATGAGCTCACAAGGTCAATTACAAATCCAATCGAGTCTTTGCAATTGCATAGCATTGGTATTGCGTTCATCCTGACCCAAGTCGTTGATCGATCACTCTGAGTTGAAATAAGTTCTCATCAAATAAATTTTAGGATAGTGATAGTACCTAAGTTGATTTATGTGGAACTAGGGATGAATGAATGAGCTCACAGGGTCAACTACAAATCCAATCGAGTCTTTGCAATTGCATGGCATTGGTATTGCGTTCATCCCTACCTGAGTCGTCGATCGATCACTCTGAGTTGAAATGAGTTCTCATCAACTCAATGTTTTAAAAACTATACCTTTTAAAATTTTTAATGTTAATTAAGATCTATTCAGACCAAATTAGCAATTTTAAAATTTGTCATTCTTTTCCAAAATTACAAATCAACCCATACAAATCATCCATTTGCGTGAAAAACTTTTTATTTCAAATCTGAAGTTCTCGCTCTTCTCTCTTTCTCTCTCTTAGCGTATCTTCTCTCTTTCAATAATACAAACAACAACTACTCAACATATTGCTCAACCCTTCAAAATAGGTTGATTTTCTTCCCCATTTACAACCACATGTAGTTGTTTTTTGACTTCATTCCGGCTTATATCTGTCATTTTCTCTATCTTCGTAGGTAACAGAGTTCGAGAAGAGTTTTACATTTTTTCTTTATTCTAAAAAATAGAGTTTTTTAGTTAATGATGAAAAAAAGACTTTTAGTTGTATTATCTTCGAGAATGGGTTAACAATTTTGAGCTTTGATGCTAAAAGAGTAGGAAGCACTCGAGAAAACCCTAGTTTTTCTCTTAGGATTTTATTAACTGTCGTGGTATTATTGGATGGTATTTGTGGTGTTGTTGGTGGCTGTTGTTGGTGGTGTTTGTATTGTGTTTTTTGACGGTGGTGTTGGTGGTCTTCGTATTGGTATTGGTGGCATTGGTGGTGGTCTTGGTGGCATTGGTGGTGGTATTGGTTGTAGTGGTGGTGGTCCATATTTTGTAATGGGTGGAAGATCCGTTGGGAGATATTAAATAGGTCTTCAAACAGATTCCCCATCTATTCCAACCGATGGGTTATTCGTTGGACTATTTTTTTTTTATAATGTGGCGTAGAATAATTTATTGAAATTTGTCCATCTGTTGAAACAAGTGGAATATCTATTGGGAGATATTAAATAGGTCTTCAAATAGATTCGGGTTCCCCATCTATTCCAACTGATGGGTTGTCCGTTAGAGTATTTTTTTATGTTAGCGTAGAATAATTTATTGAAATTTGTCTCACCTATTTTTAAAAAATTATGCAGACATCAAATGCAATGTATTTTTTTTTTCTATTATTTGTAGTTAAAAGATGTCTCCCAAAAGAAAAGAAACTGAATGTGGATCAACTTCTGACCACCCAACAAAAAAGGCTAGACTACAGATAGATTTGGAGAAACTTCCAGTACAATCTCAGTTAGGGCAAAATGAAGATGAGGAAAGTGATAACTCCTTCTCACCAATGAAGCATGAAATAACATCGAAATCCGAGCATGGTTTTGTCAAAACTATTAGTATCATCGGGTTTTGAGTTGCGATGCCGATGAGTAACCCTAACGCAGTATTTCATGATGTTGTACTTAAATGTCAGTTGGGTAAACATTTTAATGAACTTAAGAGTATTATGAAGAAGGAAAACTTTGATAGACTTTTTAAGAAGAGCTGTTTTGCATACTTTCTTGAGCTATCTCGGGCCCGCCCTCTCCGTTTCCTAATGATCATGGTATATGGCCTTCTTAAGCATAGGATCAAGTATGCGGGGGACGATTGACATCCGAAGGAGGGAGGAAAAAAGATGGATGAAGTTTGGATCAACTACTGTGGCATGCCGGTTTGTTTTGGATTAAAAGAGTTTGCCATAGTGATGGGCTTGAGATGCGATCATACAAAAGAACCTCTCATTAAGAAAACAGCCCACAAAGGGTCTAACAAATACAAGGTAAAAAAAGATAGGTTGTTTGGTATTGTTGGACCTAGCTACAGAGTGGAGGATTTGATGGCGGATCTCAAGAATAAAGATATACCAAAGCACTACAAGGAGAAATTGTGCTTACTTTGGTTTGTCCATTCCATTTTATTGGCAAGAGATGTCAGGAAAGTCGTAGAACATGATTGTTGGCGTTTGCTGATGATTTTGGGAAATTCAATGATTATCCCTGGGGATACGATACCTACTACTTGACTGTCAAATATTTACTGAAAAAGCTAAAGACAAAGACGACCACATTATACGGCTTTCCTTGGGATTTCATGGTAAAATTGATCACTATTTTTACACATTCATTAATTTATATTGAATATAGTTATGACTTTTTTTTTTTGCTTGCTTCCTATTTACAATTTTTAGGCTTTGGCATATGAAGCCATTCCTCCCCTCCGAAGGAATTTCAAGGATTACCCGAATAAGGTTTCTCATCCAAGGATCCTTAGGTGGTTGGCTGCAGTAGAGAGCAACAAAAAAAATATTAATGAGGCTGATCTCTTTAACCCTCCGGATAATGCAGTATGTCTTCTTTAAACTAAAATAATTTGCCTCAAGTAAAGATATTGAAACAAATATTCCATCTGTTGCAACAGGTGGGTCATTTGTTGCAACAGATTACCCATCAACTACAACTGGTGCAACAGATGGGTAATCTATTGTGCAGGCAATCCATATTTCACTATAGATTAACCATCTGTTGCTCTGTTTCTCTGAATCTACTTAACAGATTACCCATCTACTGCAAATTATGCAACAGATGGTAATCTTATGCAACATATTATCAATCTGTTTCAACATAAAGATAGTTGTTCCAGTAGCTAGATCGTCTGTTGCATAAGTTGGCTGTGTTAACATCCATGTAACCCGAGCCCCAGGTGACACAACTGACTGTAAATTATTATTATATGATTTAAATTCCTCTTATTTTTTATAGGTTGTGCATCCTTGGATCGTACCTACCATTGATGAGCTGGGGATGACTTCTTTTCTTACTCTGGGTCTTGTTATTACAAAAGAAGACCCAACGGTGGAGTTAATAAAGAAGGAATTGGATGGAGCAATATCCATAAGAAGAGCAGTTAGGTAATGTCATCCTAATGTTGAAGATCTTCACGACCAACCTCAAACTACAATAGATCCGGGTGCTTCTTCTAGAGGTGTTGCTGGTGGAGTTATTTATGATGGTGGAAGCCATCTTGCTTTTGCTTCTGCTTTTGCTGCCAGTCGTGATTATGAGCATGTTGGTGCTCAGTAAAAAATAAATATGTTTGAAAATACCTTTTGCACATATCCTCCCTCTCACCCCTACATCGGTCCCTCTCACCCCTACAGTGGTCCCTCTCACCCCTTCTCACCCTTATGTTGTCATTGCAAATGTAAAGTATGCAAGGACAGAGAGAATAAACTCCTTGAAAAGCTAGAGGCTATTGCTGAAGCTACCAAGGAGTTAAAATCTAGGAGAGGGTCATACTATCCAACGAGGTGAGAGCACCATGCACTCCTACAGTAGAGGTTAGGAGGAGGAGAAGAAAAATTAGATAAATTCTCTTCGTTCTGAAATTAGCAAAAATTGCAACTCCCCCGCTCTAATAGTTGTTAAAGTTCAGGGGCCACCGAAGAAGGTGGACATATTCGCGGCGCTTGGCAAAGAGAAGAAGAAAGAATTTGAAGAATTCATCAAGATGAAGGTTTAAAAAGAATACAGCCGCCAAAGACTTCTCGAATATGACAAATATGTGCGTGTGGTACAAGGACAAGGTAAGTTTACTTTTGCTAACCTAGCCTTCCAATATATTCCATGAAAAAGAGTCTACACAGCAGATGTGTAATATGTTGCAAAAACTTGGTATTCTGTTGCAACATAATACACATTTGTTGCATAAGTTGCGTTGGCTGGGTAATCTGTGAACTAATTCAGAGAACCCTCAGCATCAGATTATTTTAACTGTGTTTTTATTCTTAACAATTACTAACCTATTTAAAAATTGTCTTTTTATACCACAGTATGTTGATGAAATTCTCTGCCTCATGAGGGGTAGGTAATTAGCATACCCGGATGCTTATGATGCTGCTAATAGGATAATGGACCTCAACTTCTACAACAATTTCAAGGATAGGTACACTAAACTCTGTAAGATAGCTGATTATGGTGGCCTGAGATTAGATTAGTTAGTTTCTACATTCGATGGGATGAAGAAGCGATTAAATATGTTAGAGGAAAGAGGTCATATCCACACGGCAAGAGCTGGACCAAGGCAAAGAGACTTCTTGCATTCATAAACGTGGATGTCATACATTTTCTCACTGTTGAAATACTAATATATCAGGAAAAGATTAAGGTTTATGACTGCAACTTACCTGTCTTTAGCGAGAAGACATTTTTAACCCACATGCAGCCACTCTTGAAGTTGTTGACGCAGAGTAAGCTGATGGATCATTTGTCGGCTGAAGTCTTGGTAAAGGAATCATGGGATTTTAAAGGTCAAAATAAGAACATCCAGCTCCCAAGAAATACAACTGGTGCAGCGTGCGGGCTGTACTTGCTTGCATACATCGAGTGTTTGTTGATCGGCACATAAATAACGGATGCATGCGATACCATTGTGGGAAAGATGCAATGGTTCTGGGTATATGGGGTACTAACTAAAATGTTGGAGCCCGTGTATAAAAAAGAACATTTACAAAGACAGAGACGAACACGATAACAAATTTTTATTTCAATCCAATTCACTTTACATGTAGTGGCAATAATTTTTATGTCTGGCCAAGTTTAATTTTTATAATGCAACAGATTTTATATCTGTCGTAACAGATATAGTACCTGTTGTGATAGATTGATTATTTATTTGAATAGGGTAGTCATCTATTACGTTATGCAGATGTTCCCAGTCTTTCTGTCATAATAAATATACGATCTGTTACAACTGATCGGTAATCTGTTGGATCAAATCAAAAAAGTAGGAAGACCTGCTATATAATTTCCAGTAGATGACCTACGTGTTGCATCTCATGTTGCAACATATGTCTAAATCTGTCTGATAATATATGTCGTCTGTTGCAGCAGATATATTATCTGTTGCGATATTTGAATCTAGTACTCCATTTCAATTAACATGTTCAAAACTAAGGATTAATTATATTCATACATAGAATAAAATAAATCGAAGCCATCAGAAATTACATGAAATAACTTAACAAATAAATGAAATGTAAAAAAAATCATTATGGGTACAAACGTTCTACTCTACAAATAAATCAACAAGTTAAACCAAGGAGGATAGGTTATTAAATTGATGAACTCAAGCTATAAAGATCTAATCAATATGGACAAGTTGTTCTTCATCCGGTGCTACAGAATTCAGCTTTGGTAGTCGTGGATCTTTAATGTCGGTTGTGTACGGCTTCTGAGATTTTGCTTCTCCATATTTCCATAAAAGATCAGCATATCTTTTGCGGAGTAATCCAGCATCAAGTCCATCATTTGGTACTTGTAATCCATCGCTCAAATACTCAGTGTAGGCGGCAACAAAAGGACCACAATCCCTGCTTTATTAAAAAATAGATAATCCATATCTTGCAGTTCATGCAAGTTGTGAAATTTGTGAAATAAAACTAAATCATAACACTTAAACTTAAAGGCTACTAATGGTTTGTTGAGCAATTCCTTCAATGTATTGTACATCAAATGGATTAACAATTTTATCCCAGTATGCTTCAATCGTTGACCAATCAGTACGAACCTTTGGGTCCAAAAAGCCACTTATATCAAGGTAAGTAGGCAATATTTTGGCCAACTTTTATATATCAGACGACGGCCTGGAATGTCTCCTTCATAACATCGAGTTATAAACTCGAATGCACCTCTCTTTTAGAACGACGACAACCAACACCCAATGGAATTCATCACCACAATTGATTGGGATGTACACTTCTTCAACCAAATGCCAAGGTAAGCCAGCCAAAATGCTAAAACCTTTGATGATGTTGATTAAGCATTCCTCATTTTGGGAAACTTCCTGTTGTTGTTGACAATACTTATCATAGGTATTATTGATGTAAACTTCGTACAAATAATTGTCTGTTGTGTATCTGTATTATTCTTGTGTTTGTAACTTGGCCTTCTTTTGGAGGTAGTAAAAAATGACATCGATGTGCTGCACATATTATCAAATATTTTGGATTACGTGATGAAAAATCAATACGCAGATACAATTAAATAAAGTATTAATTAATAGTAATATGTATGGCATTTAAACCTCATCATTTCAACAAGTTTGGAGCTATGACATCAAATATAACTAGTTCTTCATTCCTTGATGTGCAACAATAAAGTCGAACATATCAAAACCAATACTCGATTCATTTACTTTGTAGCACTCGTCATTTTGTTTTCTACATGAGATTTATATGTGTTAATGTCAGGTTCTTACAACAAGAATTGTATAAACCAATATCTATAAAATTTATTTATGTACCTGCTGGCATGATGCTTTAACAACCCATCGGTAATCCATTCTGAATAGTCGTTGATCAACTGTGTTAGTTTTTTAGAGCCTCGTCCGAGATGTTGAACCCTTCAAATGGGTAATTCTTTCGTTCTCCCAAACTGATAGGCTCTACTTTTTCTTCTTCTTTAGAAGCAGTTGATGGATTATGAACTATGATATTATGCTCTTTGGTAGTAGCTTCTACTGTGACATCCACCTGGAAAGCCAGAATTATCAATGCTAAGTAGAGATATACAACAGATTATCCATTTGTATGATTTTTTCGAGTAGATGACCCATCTGTTACAACATAAGACTCATCTGTTGAAATAGATAATGAATTTGATGTAACAAGTTAGACAACAGTTGCCGCAGATGTATATATCTATTTGATAATTTTCAGCAGATGTATCATCTATTGAAACAAATATGTGTCTGTTTATTTTTTGGAATAGATGATGTACATTCACCTTCTTCAGCTCATGCTGCTCTCCTGTGGACCTTGCACACTGAACATCTGTGTAAGACAAAGATAGAGGCATTGCCATCTTGCTTTTTTTTATGCTTGATGATGCCTTGGAAGTGTCTATCCTTCTCCTCTTAGCTGCCTTGATCTCTAGTGGAGTGTCTGGATATGAAATCCTCTTTGATGGAATGACACCCCCCTTAGATGTCATTTCCTTTACAGAAGCAGTTAGTTCATTAATAGCATTAATCACTCTATAATATTTTGCCTTACAGTCTTGACATTTGCATACAGAACATTCGATAGATGCGGCAAAATCTAGAGAAAACTTAGCACAACCATTGAGATCATAATCATAATGGCTTGTTGTTTCAAAAACTGTAAGAGGAGCATCATTAGCCTCACCCTCCAAAATTATTTTTCTTGTGATGGTTGTTGCTCCAAACAATTCCATTTTTATTCCATCAACAACCTTAGGGTCCGATAAAGTTTGCACAGACTATAAAATAAGAAAAAATGGCATCTTCAACTCTCGATTGGTCGGAACAAGCCACAGATGGACAATCTAAAATACATCGATACATATATTAAGAATGATGATGAAATCATTTAATCATTAATTAAAACAAAAACTTGATTAGAATTGGACTTACTGCTTTCTTGGGGGAATTGAAAAGATCAAGAAATTTTGCATTTTTATCGATTTTGGACGACAACCATCTCAGAATTTTTGGACAAAAAACTTTTTCCTGGCAGTTCACTTGTTGTCTCAAATAAGGAATGGCTTCAAATACCCAAGCCTATAACATAACGCCAATAAATCAAAAGCATTATTGAATAAAAAAATGATGAATCATATCATGATAAAAGAAATATTTACCATGAAAGACTATGGAAAGTCATATAAGTTGACTATTTTTGGCGTTAACGGAGTCAACAAATACTCGACAGTCATTTTGAAGCTTTCATAACCCCCAAGGATAGCTGTTAAATGCCTCAAGATCCTCAGAAAGATTTATTAAACCGAGGCTTATGCTGTTGTTAACGTCTCTCACCCAAAGAACATTATGTAAAAACCAAACCAAGCATAATGATTGTTTGTGCTTATTTTAAAGTCCTTTACCTTTCAACGCTTCTATCAGATTTTTATTTTTGAAGCTTGGACCAACAATGGACACCGGGTCATCACGATCACTTGACTTGCCTTTACCTTTTTTGGGTGTGCGGGGTATTTTTTGGGGGTCAGAGTAGGTATAACTTGGGAAGGAGAAGGAGGATAACATTTTAGTCCGGTAACTATGGCAAACTCCTTCCAACCAAAACAAACAGGCATGTTATAGTAATTTATCCACACCTCATCCATTTTATCTTTTTTTTCACACATAAACCTGCGCTTGAGAAGATCATATACTATTTTCATATGGAAATGTGCATTGTTGTCCTCCGGCAAATCAAGATATTGCCCAACCCAGCTTTCCCTAAAATAAGAATTTAATTTTTGTTCTCGAAGTATTTTTCTGAAGGCGTTGAAAGATTTTTCCATGACTGACTTAACCACGAGATCACCCATTAAATATGTGGCAGCATCGCACTGTATTCTTGTAATGCCCCAATTTTCTGAACCAGAATACTACACGATGCTCATGACCTCGAAGGACTACAAGCTAACCTATGATTGATATTTGTACCTATAAACTGCATAATATATGAATATAAATGCAGAAACATGCACTAAAAGCCATAAGATTCAATACTGAACATAACTGAATAATAATAATAACGCCTGAATAAAGTGGTATCACAATATCAAAACAAAATTAAAATAGTGAAGTCTAAATCTAGTCTGTAATCTAGTCTGCGTCTAGTCTGAAAGTCTCTACTATTTGAATAATCTGAATAAGGAGCTGATGGGATATGTCCCCAAATAACTCCAACTAATGAACTAATTAATGAGAAACTAGAGAAATAATCATGTCCTCAAAGGATGAGGACTCACTTCTAACTCTGACTGCTGAAAACTGCAATGCTACTGCTGCTCTGGAACTCGTACTTCTGAATCTATGGTGTAACATAAGAGAAAGCACCATAGCACAAATGTGTCAGTATGACTAAATATACTGAGTATACGAATGAGGTAGGATAAATGCAAAGGGTTTATATGGATGAACAATACTGACTAATATGGATGTGAGAATACATACATGCATAAGTAACTGAAACTGAACTCGTGGTGATACTAACTACTAACTCTGAATGCTGACAACATGAGTTTACTGATACTGAGATACTGAATGATTGAGTTCTAATAACTGATACTGTTACTGTGCGACTATATTTGATAGTTTGAATTATGAAGAACTGGTCTAATTGACTGTGTCTAACAATCCTGAAACTGAATACTGATAATGTGAGTTATAATGACTGATATGACTAATATGACTATGATGATCGGCATAACCGATGTAACTGATACTGAGCGACTGTATCTGATAGTCTAAGTTCTGATGGAACTATCTGAGTTTTGTTCTGTATGAAGTAACTAAATCTAAGATTAGTCCTATCTAGCTGGTGATCTTTAAGTATACTGATAATAAAGATGATTTGACTTAGTCTGAGATCAGTCCTACCTAGAGGGTGATCTCTAAATCTGATATACTGATACTGATTGACCATAGTTGAGATCAGTCCTATCTAATGGATGATCCCAAAGTCTATTTATAATGATAAGGGTTGACCGTATCTAATAGTCCTGAATCTATATTACTGAGCTGAATTAACTGTATCTGACAGTCCTGATTCTATAGCTGAAACTGTAGGATGTATTCATCTAACCGACATGCCCCATGCTAAGCTAACTGGGGTCTAACCTGTAACCCCAGTTGGAAGGGTGCCAGTACCGCGCCACCAGTAAAGACAACTACTGTGGAGTCAGTCCTAATCTAGTGGGTGACCCCTGGGACCAGTCCTAGACATAAAAATGTTCTAACGGGTGATCCTTGAGTATGTCAGTCCTATCTAATGGGTGACATCTCGTACCTACGCTGGGTACGTAGTTCTGGAACTTAGGGATTGCTTCTAGGGATCTCAGTCCTATTTAGCGGGTGAGCCCCAATCCCTAGGTTTGCTTGGTGCTGAATCCTACTCTCGGATGAAAGACATTGAACTAATTAACTGAACTGAACTAATTAGCTGAACTGATACTGATTAACTGAACGGATACTAGTGTATTATTTAGCGGAGCTAAACTGAGTTCCTTTGACTGACAGAACGTACCGAGTTCTGAGGACTGACTAAGATACTGAAATTACTGAGATTACTAGGAATACTGTTTTTACTGAGATTACTGAGATTACTGAGTACAGAGATCGCTGAGATAACTGAACTACAAAGATTACTGTGATTTTTGAGTTTTCCTGAGTCACATGACTGACTGAATTCTAGAGATCATGGATTGACTGAGAGTATCATGATAACATGACATGACTCTAGGAACACAGCTATGTTTTTCGGGTACAAGTACCCCCAGGACTCGATAGAAGGAAACTGACACACATGACACTTCTTGATCATAGGAATAACATCCACAATTCATAATATCATAAGTAGGGGATTTCATACTATCCATGGTTCTCAACATCATTTACATGAAAGGGAATGCGTATAACATGTAAATACTTGCATAACTTTATTTTCATAAGCATTCCATATCACAACAACAATACACAATAATTAGTATGGAATTCATGTTAAATCATAAGGAATAGAGCATGGACTTGTCATTTAAGTTCTATTTAGCTATAATACATGATTTCTAGTCTCTTAGGTATTTTATCAAACACCTTGCATGCACACCTTATGGCATAGGCATATTTATCACCACCTAAAATTCATATATTTCAATTTACATGTCATCCTAGTTTCATAAACTCACATAAAGATTCTAACTTGGGAGTTGCATAATAATCAATCACACAAACATAATCAATCCATAACATAACTTCATGATTCATAGTTTAAAAGAGGATGAAAGGGATCCATACATCAACACTACACATACCTTAGCTCTTTATTTACTGAAGATTGACGGAGAGATTCTTGAAATTTGATGGTTAATTCCCTTGGAATTGTTCCTTCTATGAAAACCATAGGGCTTGTTCTTGAGAGTTTTTGAGAGAAATAGAGTATAAATTGCTGAATTATGGCCAAATCTCGTGTTAGTAGGCTTATATAGGGTAGGGAAATTGACCAAATTGCCCTTGAAAACACGGAGGTGAAATGCTAAAAATTGGGCACCCACCGGAGTTGCAGGGTGGCGCCTTGCTATAGCCCCGCTCTAGCAAGGGCAGCGCCTTGCTAGTCCCCCGCTGTAGCCAAGCGGCGCCTTACTTAGAGCGGTGCTCTAGGCTGGGTGACGTGGGCTAAATGCCTTTTTCTACTGGTTTGGAAATCCAAACACCCCCTTACGCTATCCAAAAACTTCCGAAACTTACCCGAGATGTACTACTACATTTCCCCATCACAACGTAACTTGAAAATCCAAAAACCAACGTCATAAAGGTCATCAAATAAATCTCCAAAGTTTGGAGGTCTAAAATAAGACTAAGTGTTGAACACTTAGCAAAATTTTCTAAGTCTTAGAGCTTGTAAAGCCTAACGAGCTGAATTTTAGACTTAGAATTTTACGGGGTATTACAATTCTCACAGGATAACGATCAATACTGAAGCTTTTGACCAACTCTTTGGTGGAAGGGCTATTAGCATTTGGATCATCTATTTTGAATGATTCCTCCTTCCCGTGTTCATTATCTTCTGCTCCTGATTGAGATAATGCTTGTAAAACAATCTCATAGAGTGGTGGATATAGCTGAGCTACTGCACTTGTTCCTTTACTTGGACTTGATTCGATTTCTTTTCTTTTGAGAGCCATATTATCTTAAATTAACAGGAATATAACATAGATTATAATTAATTAATGCATAACAGTAATATAACAGTTCCAACAGACAACTAATCTGTTACACCAGGTATGTTATCTGTTGCAACATATAACCGCCCTTTTGCAACGGATGAGTAATCCGTGGAAACCATAAAAATAGATTACTAATCTATTGCACCTGGTATTTTATCTGATGCAACACATAACCGACCCATTGTAACGGATGAGTAATCCGTAGGAACCATAAAAATAGATCACTAATCTGTTGCACCTGGTATTTTATCTAATGCAACATATAACTGACCCGTTGCAACGGATGAGTAATCCATTGGAAACCATAAAAATATATCACTAATTTGTTGCACCAGGTATGTTATCTGTTACAACATATAACCAACCTGTTGCGACGGATGAGAAAACCATTGGAAAAAGTAAAAACAAATCACTAATTTGTTGCACCAGGTAGTTTATCGGTTGCAACATATAACCAACTTGTTGCAATGGATGAATAATTCATTGAAAACTATAAAAATAGATCACTAATCTGTAGCACTAGGTATGTTATCTGTTGTAACATATAACCGAACTGTTGCAATGGATAAGTAAACCGTTGGAAAGATAAACACAGTTACTAATCTATTCCAAAATGAAAAGTACATCGTTGGAAAGAATAAAAATAGATCACTAATCAGTTATCTGTTGGATCAATATTGTTTTGATTTCTTCCAAACAGAAGTGTCGTCTATCGCAACAGATGAATGATCTGTTAGATTGTTCACCTGTTACATTAGATTTTCATCTGTTGCATCAGGTGTTTCATCTATTACATCAGATGTTTCATCTATTGCAATACTATTTTTATCAAGACAAACAGCAAATCAACCTAGCAACACCAACACATCACACATACACACACTAAGAACATCAACTGTGATAAAAAATCTCCAATAATTCAAATCAACAGTACAACAACAAGAAGAAGAAATGCTAGAAATTAGGGTTTAATTCAGTCCACATTTCAATACTAGAAGAGCAGTTGGCTCAAGTTCCTATGTTTCTTCATAATTTTTTACCTATGAAAAAGAAAATAGGACGACTAAGAACTCAAAGTTGTTTTTTCCGGAGAAGTTTTCACATCGATTGATGGTCGAAAGTCGAAAAGGAACTCGCCCGACTATTTATCGCCGGAGGTTTAAGGGAGAAATTTTGCAGAACTGTTGGTTGGGAGAGATTTGAGAGAAGCTGTCGAGAGAGAGAGAGTGGTTGATTTAGATTGAAGAGGGGTGTGGATTGGGTTGATTTGTATTTTTGAAAAGATTAGAAATTTTAAAAATATTAATCAAGTCCACAATTAACTTAATCAAGTTTCCTAATGATGTTTGACCCTTTAAGTTGGTCAATGTCACCTTCATTCGAGACTTAAAAGACACCTTTCCTTCAATTTTCTCTAGTAAGAATGATATTGCATTATTTATTGTTTATTTATTTCTGTTATCTCTATGATTTTTCTTTATGTTGTATTTTATATGATTTTTTTTTCATAAGTTTATAATTTTTTTTGGAAAGTAATAACTTTGTTAGAAATTTGGTATACAATAAAATCAGTTCAACCAAATAAATGATTGGTATTTTACCATTTTTTATAACCACACGAAGCGTGTTTAAATTTGCTAGTTATATTATATAGAAGAGCGGTGTGAAACAAGTGCAGGTCATCCTGTCGGCTTCCCATCATCTTTTTTTGTAATTTTTTTCCTTTGTTCTAATTGTTTTTCTTATTTTTAATTTGATATGTATTTAGAAATTACATAAAATTACTTTAAATTACAATAAGTAATGACTTAAAAAAATTTAAAAACATATAAAAATTTAGTTGACTCTCAAAATTCTATCAGTATTACATATATTGTGATAGACGAAGTAACATATGTTATTTAAAAATGACGTAAAAAATATCATAAATCACAATAATTAAAAAATTAATCCATGAGTTCAAAAGTATCATAACCTATATGGAGTATCATATTTTGAAAGAACTTATATGGAGCTTTACCTTTTTGTGGTTATTAGGATCGCACATATGACATGCAACAAATATGAGAATGTGTGTGTGTGAGAAAGCATCATTTCCATCCTAAATTACACACGAAAAGTCGAAGACACACTTAAACTATTGAAGTGAATCACATACCTATACTATATAAAAGTAAATTTATTTTCTCCCTGCGACTTTCATGGACAGGCGTGTTTCTTACACTCATAAGAAGTGCGTCCAACCTTGTAAAAATTAAAAATAAACGGTTAAAATATATTAAAAACTATTAAAAGAAACCCAAAAAATCCTCATTTGAGCCAATTTGGGGTTTTCAAACTCATGAACCGTAATTTCTAAATTGATCATCGAAAATCAAAATTCAAACTCAGTTCTTTGAAGACTTGATAACTAAATCTTTTTAGTCGTTTGATTTCTTACTATATTGTGAGAAAGTACAATTCTTTTCTCTTAGATATTTTAAAATTTTGGTAATTGTTTCTTCCCTCAAGTTTTTCTTCAAATTTGAATTAATTTTTTCATGATTGAGCAGCCGTATTATTTTTCTTAATCAAGGTACTTTAATGACTAAAATAAGCTTGAGTAGACTTTGTAAGCAATAAGAAGAGCATGAATTGGAAGAGATTCGATGCAAACATGGACATCTTTTATGGTTGATGACTTCATGGACCTTAAGAAATTCAGATAGAAGATATTGGAGTTATCTTTACTATGGGGTAAGTGAATTTTAGTCAAATATTGATCTTGAATAATGTATACGAATTTAATTGCTTTTATTTTAGAATGTTAGACCATGCAATTTTTGGCTTTGGAAGGATGACTATATTGATCCGGGGTCCAAATTTGTTATTCGTAAACTATTGAAAAGAATTGGGAGGCTTGAGAAAACAGTTGAATCTTCTGTAAAATGTGCAATTTATGAACAAAAATTAGTTGATGACAAGACTACTAGGACAACCAAATCTGTGGAGAGAAAATTGGACATGAACAAAATAGAGTTCTAGCTATATAATTTTGAGGATAATTTGAAGATGAAGAAGACAAATTAGAAGATATAGAAGATCAAGTTGGCTAAGTTCAAGAAAATAGAGAAACAACTATGGACTACTCTCATTTGTGTATGTATTTTTGGTGTTAGTATTATATTTTAATTTATGTACTTTAAAGGAGATTTAAGAAGGTTGTCATAAACTCTTAATGTCTTTTTTTTGCTATGTTGTAAGGAGTTAAAATTATTGGCTTTGTAATGAATCTTGACAGTTCTGTGCAATGAAATGGTAAGGTTTTCTTAACTTGATTTTTGTGGTGCATAAATTGCACATTTTGTATACAACATCCAAAATTAAAGCACAAAAAATCAATCATATACACCAAACGTTAATAAATACAGTCACAATTGTGTAAGTATAACCAAATATTTCAGCACCAATAAAAGGGACAGTCACAATTGCATAACCAAAAAATGAGTGCATTTACAGCTTGTTGTCAAATACATTTACAAAAAATCACAATTGTCAAAAATACTGAAGTCATAATTATCAAAATATTGTCATAAAATGCAATCAAAGTTGTCAAAATCATAACCAATAAATTATTTTAAAAAGCAGGCAGATATCACAATCATAATCAATAAACTATTTTAAAAGCTGACACAACTGCCAACATCAGTGAACTACCAAAATATTATCTTAAATGCAGCCACAAATGTCAACATTTATACTAAACTAACATGATACACTAATAACTTATAGATATTAAGCATTAGAGCTTTCTTGACTCAAGTGTGCAATCTTGAATCTTGTCTCCATTTATTTTTCTCTCTCGTTTCTTATAGTTGTCTGGAGGTCATAGCTTTTTTTACTCTTTATTTCACACCAATTTTTGGTGTATATTTTGAATTTTCAATCACAATTACTGAAGACTTAGCACTTTTGAATCTCTCACTAAGCATTTTAGGCTGCTCAAATAAAGAAAGTGTTAATATTAAAAGCAATTATGGTAAATGAAATTTAGGTAGTAAATAAAATTTAAGTAGTAAACTTAAATTAAGAATTGTACATCAACTTTGTGTGTGAAGTACTCCCATTACAACCATTCTTGATCTGCTAGTGCCAACACCCTAAAAAAAAGAAGGATATTAAGTAGAAAGTATATAACTAGTTTACAATAGACACATTAAGCAAAATACCATTTTGTAGAACCCTTTATTCCACTCCTTCCTCTTTCAGTTGCACCTCTTCTTTATTTAATAGTGGGTATTGCAGCTGATGATAAACTTGGACATACACTTGAGCCTACATCAGTTAATGAACTAGACTCATGATTTGCATTAGTACCAGCAACAGGTGCACCTCTTGGACCTTTTCTTTTATTTTGACCCTTATTATGGCAAGTGTTGTATGATCTCAATCCCTCTCTTGGACAACTTTTTAGTTGTTTTTTTGGTTTCACCTTCTTCTTTATTTCTATTCTTGTCAGTCCTACCTGGAATCTTCCTAACATGAGGTGGCATAATAGAGATATTTTGTGATTCTGTTCACATCTTCATATTCAAAATTGATTGAATGAAGTAGTTGTATGTGTTCATATTATAAGTTTCTCTATTATACCAGTGAAAGATGTAGTTAATTAGTTTTAATTTTTTGTAGTGAAAAGCAGCTAATGCATGAGAATAGGGTATAACCTTCAGCATTCACGCTCTATAATTACAATATGTCTGAAAAAATTCACAATATGCCTATATCTTTTATCAAGCACCTCATACCTTGTATCAGAATTTCATTCAATGTTGTACTTCATAGACGTTGTTGTATTATTTCTTAGTACTTTCATAGCCATTGAAAAATTATCACTGATCCAAGTTTCACAAAATTTCCTCATCCAACTTTTTTAATTACTTTCACCCTTATCATGTTATTGTCAACAGTATCACACTTTATCATAAAGTTGAAGTAAATCTTGCTCTATCTCTCTGGATTGAAATACATTAACTTATTCGATATTTTTTTCACCCAACATCTTCATATAACTAATGTTGTCCCTTAACTCAGCCTCAAAGGTAGACCTTGCACTCCTTCAAAAATATTTTTTCTTCTCAATACCTATACATATAGAATTTTTTTTGATCAGTTTGCAAGGACATGTCTGACACACATTTTATGTTCAACATTTGGTAGATATTCAGTTATAACAATTTTCAATCCCTAAAAGAAATATAGAAATAAATAACATAACATATAATTTCGCAAAATATACAATTGTATAAAGTAAATCAAAATAAATAAATTCTTACCTATAGCATGTATGTTATCACTGTCAAATCTATCCCATCTCCCAGCTGAAGAATTTGTTTTACAGTCCTGATAAATCAACTTCAAGTGGACTTATTTTCAATCTCAATCACTGTCCATATGTGTGGCAACATTTGATTGTTTCCATCTTTACACACAACAACTAGTAATTGCCCTTTTGATACTTCCTTTAAAAAATAATCATCCAAGCCAATGCACTTCTTACAATCAGCTCAGATTGACTTTTTTATTGCATCAAAACATATGTAGAAGCCTTGAAACATTTTTTGATCTTCAAATATTTCATCGTGAAGCTTCACTACGCATGTACTACCTGGATTTGATCATAACAACTCATCCCTATATTTAAAATTCTCCCAAATCTAAGATTATAATTACCCATCAATTCTGCAATCATCTTATTCTTGGATCTCCTACACACTATTTTTCTAACATAAAAATTCAATTCTTTCTTAATAAGAAGTTGAAACTCAAAAATTCTAATGTCTGACGGTTTCTTTATCCTCTCATTGCAGTGGATGACTAAGAACTTGATATTACAAAGTTTGTTTCTATTGGTAGAATCACATTGTGAACTAAATTATAGGTCTTCACAACAAAGTTCATGCACCTAGAATCAATGCAAGCATAAAGAAGCCATGGGCAACCAGTTGTACACCTAACTCTTATCCTTGTAGGTTCATTAACACATTTTTCAATTGCAACATGTTCAACAAAATATATATTTAGTAAGAATATCTTTAAATTCATTAACACTTTAAAAAACAAGTCCTAGTTCCCACACAACTTTCTAACAGTCTGAATTATATACAACTGTATTAACTTTTTTCCCTTCTTCTAGGCTTATCTCTCTGTTCAACCTTTTCAATTTCATCTTTTTCATCATTTATGTCTTTCAAATTAATTTTAAAGTTGCCAGATTTATCAGATGGGTGAGGAAGTTCATCACCAGCTAATTTACCTTTCAAACTATTTCTATCACCGCCTATAGATTCATCATAGATAGCACCTAGCCCCTTTCTTTCAATTACTAACTTAACATGTTTAGAAATTACTGGCCCCTATCTTTTCCTCTTTTCTTCCTAACACCTGTTAATTCTTCATCCGCATATTCATCTATATCATTTCCAATATTTACACCTCCATCAATTGATTCTACATTTGAATCTATAATAGATTTAGCTCTACCAGTCTCTCTCCTAACTAGTGAAAATTCACCAGAGAATGAAGGGGAATATGAGCTATAGGTTGGACAAAAAGAGAGGTAGTTGGATCTGCGGAAGGATGGACAAGGGGTATCTTCACTATTTCTATATACTCTGTCAACACTTCCAGTGTCATTTTTCTTGTCTTTATCAAAAGACATTCCACTTTCTTCCTCTGCATGCCCTTCCATATCACTTACATATTTCAATAAAGGTGGATCCAACAAGGGGTCAGCAACCATGTGACACACAAAAGCTTCAAAAATAGCTTTATTACACAAACACTGTGAATTTTTAATTATGTTCTGGTCTGGCCTAATTTCTATTAAAATAAAACTTTTAGGCAGTCTCACGTATAGTAAGCATTGTCGAAGATTATATCCTAAATACTTCACATAATTTCTAAATTTAAAATAAGACAACCTATCTACACCAACATCAAAAAATTCAGTAATTTGTCCACCAACATAATTTTTTCTTTTTTTCTTCACTTTTTCCTTCTCTTTATCCTTATTAAGAACACCATCATGATAAACTCTGAAAGTGATTAGTTCAAAACTCATTTTAAATACTTGAAAGTACTGACCATGAAAACATAGTAAAGTAAGATCCTTGACATCGATCAAAACAACATCACACACCACACGAACAAAAAATATAGAATTTATGCAATAATTACAGGTATCACAACTTATTCTATTACATATTGAATCATATACACAAATGTTAGCACATTAATTTTGAAAATAAAATAAAGACGAAAAAATTCTAGCTCAAAACAAAAGAAAAAATTCATATTATGAAATAATTATCAGTGCCATGGCTTATTTTATTTCATATTAAGGCTCATAAATAAACTAAAACACAATAATTTTGAAGATAAATTAAAGACGACAAAAAACTCTAGCTCAAAAATCCTCGCTCAAATTTAAGAATGAAAACAGAGATGGGGCTAATCTTTTAATAGAAAATCCTAACTCAAACCAGTACCCTAGCTTGTAACCCCTACCTTAAAATCAATTGAACTCAACTTGGAATGAAAATAGAGATATCATTTTTTATTGTGAACAATGAAAAACATAGAAAATTAGTTCTTCATCTTTACGATTGGGTTTAAATTTGCTCTTTAAATTTGATGAAAACGAAGATATGTTTTGTCTTTTGTGTTCATTGATCCTCGATGTTCTTCATATTCGATTTGTAGATTCATATTCTATCTGGATGGATCAGGTTAGGGTGAAATATTCTGGGTTGGCTCGGGTTAGGGTGTAATATTTGGTATTGGGTCAGTTTAGGATCAAATATTTTGGGTTTGGGTCGAGTTACGATTAAATCTAATAGAATATAATTTTTATCACTGAATTAAATACGTGGCATCACTACAGGGAAAGTATACTCCACTACACTCATTAAACTTGGGCATGGGGTGTCGCAGGGAGTAAATAAGTTACTTTTATATAATATAGGTGTGTGATAAGTTACTTCAATAGTTTAAGTATGTTTTTGATTTTTTGTGTATATTTTAGGATAAAATGATGATGTCAAGTTAACAGTTACGACTGCTAAGACATAATTTTTGAAAGCCTATATGCAGAATTAGAGGAGAGAGGCGGGAAAAGGAGGTTGTATAGGTTTTCCAAGGCTAGGGAGCAGAAGGCCCATGATCTTGACCAAGTGAAGTGCATCAAAAGGGAGGATGGCAGAGTATTGATGGAGAACGTTCACATTAAGATAAGGTGATAGTCATATTTTCATAGACTTTTGAATGACGAGGAAGACAAGTACATTGTGTTAGAAAAGTTGTAGCACTTAGAGAGGTATCGTAATTTCAATTATTGTAGGCGTATAAAGGCTGAGGAGTTCAAATAGGTTATTCATAGGATGTATAGGGGTAAGGTGGCGAAGCCTGATGAGATCTCGATAGGTTTTTAGAAGTATACTGGTGGGGCAGGCTTAAGGTGGCTGACTGAATTATTTAATGGCATTTTCAGGATGGTAAAGATGCTCGAGGCTTGGAGATGGAGTACGATGGTTCCTTTACAGAAGAACAAAGATGACATTCAGAGTTGCAACAACTACAGGGGTATTAAGTTGTAGAGTCACACTATAACGATTTGGGAAAGGGTGGTCGAGCAGAGGTTGAGAAGGATTCTGTCTTGTTGACACCTAATTTTTGCCCTCCACGACTAAATTTAACCCTGAGTTTCTTCAATTTTTAATAAAATTAAAATATTTATTTCATCCGGATAAATGCACTCTAAAATATTTATTTGGGTTAATTTTGTCATTTAATTGGCAATTATACGTTGTCGTATTTACATATGCAAAGGTGTATAAATTTTTTACTTGAATGAAATTTTTATCAAAATTAGACTTTTACTGATTAAGCTTGAAAATTAATCTAAATGTATAAAGTCTTGATTTAAATAAAATTTGTTCTCAAAATTAATTTATTTAGAGAAATATTTATTTAATTTTATTAAATCAAGAAGCTCAGGATTAAAAGAAGTATTAATTCATATTGAATTTTTAATTTAATTTGGCCAGTCTATTATATTTGGCCATAATTATAATCAAATTGACCATACTTGCAATGCAATCGACCAATTGATTTTTAATTTGGTCAAAATTAAATAAAATTGGTTAAATTTTAAATTTTAATTGGGGTTATATTTTAAATAACCCTAAATTCCCAGAAACTCTCATAATTTCTACCGAATTTCCACCAAAAATGAAATTCAAATCTCAAAAATCAAATTTTGAAATTCAAAAATTGTACTACATTGTACAATTTCCCCTCAACCTTGTCCTTTTTCCAATTTTGAAATTCAAAAATAGTACTAAATAGTAAAATTTCCTCTCAACCTTGTCATTTTTCCAATTTTAAAATTCTAAAATTATACTACATTGTACAATTTCTTCCTACCTTATCTTCCACCTCACCTTATCTTCAATTTTAAAAATTTTAAAAACACCCCTAAATTCTTTCTCCCGCATTGGTGGATTAATAGAATTGGATTCCTATCCTTTCCTATAAATACTACCATTATTTTGGTAGAAAGTAAGTTTTAAAGTCAAAAAAAGTCTCAAGGTTGAAAAAAAAAAACGCTTTGTGCAAAGAAGAGTTTTTTTTTCTTAGTATAAATTTGCTTTTTTCGTGAAATTCGTGGGCTAATCGAAGTTCTCGAGTTGAACATTTTCTGGGGGTGATGAAGACTTCGAAGAAAGCTTGTAGTTCTGTTTTGCTTCTCCAAAAAATGTAAACACACCTTTCCTCTATTTTAGTCTTATTATCATTTTCTTCTTCATTTTTTTCTTCTTCGTAGTTCGTAGTTGTAATTATTTTTGTTGTGATTGTTTGTTGTAGATAGCCTTGAAGGCCATAGGACGTTATGGTATCGATATTATGATTATTTTCATATTCATGGTATAAAAAATAAGCTAGCAATAGTTGATTGCTTTTTTGGGGAGGGGGGTTTTATTCTTTGATTATTATAGATAAAGTTTTGAGTTTTCCTTAAAATATATGCTCATGCTTTGTTTAAATTCATTGTTGGCGTAGATGTTTGTTTTTAGAATGTAAAGTTGTTTCCTTTATGTTTTAAAAGAATAGTCAATATTGATTGTTTCTCCTTTTGGCTTTATTCTTTAATTATTATGGATAAAGTTTTGATCTTTGCTTAAAATATGTACTCATGCTTTGTTTAAATTCATTGTTGGTGGATCTATTTGTTTTTAGCATGCAAAGTTATTTTCTTTATGTTGAAAAAAATAGTTAATATTGATTGTTTCACTTTTTGGCTTTATTCTTTGATTATTAAGGGTAAAGTTTTAATCTTTGCTTAAAATCGTGTTCATGCTTTGTTTAAATTCATTATTGGTGGATATGTTTGCTTTTACTATGTAAAGTTGTTTCCTTTATGTCAAAAAGGAATGGTTACTATTGTTAAGGGTCAGTGAAATTATTTCTCAATTTGAAGCAGTGAGTTACTCATCTTCGTGGTCAAAATTGTCTTTGATTTTCTCTTATTTAGTTTAAAAAGTTGTTAGGGTTATAGGTTTTGTTGAAATGGCGTAGAACTAAAATAGGAGTTGGCATAATTGGACACTTTTTTTTAGAATTAATCTTTTACTATTTCTCCTATCTTGTCTTCGAATATCATTTCTCAAATATGCTTAATATATGTTATTTGCTTCACTTCGCTTATTGGTTTACTTCTTAAAGTTGTTTGTTCATTTAGACGTCTCATTGTTATTCACATACTATAGTGATTTTTTCTTCATCTAAGTCATAGATATGTTAATTGATCCACTTTGTATCAAAAAGTATTGTTGCATTACTATGTCTTGTATTTCATATTTGAGGTGCAATGAAAGATTTCCTCATCGCTTGCTCATTCTTTTTTTCTTTGCTTAATGAAAAAATGTCTTAGACTTTATCATATCATAGTATTTGGAGCAAATATGTGTTAATCTATTTGTCCAAATTTTAAGCAACTATGCTTGTAGATTTATGTCTTCTTTTCAAGGGCTAGTTAATTATATTGTATTAGATTCAATTTCTTACAAAATTGTTTAGCAGATGGGTCAATTTCCTTTTCGTTGGATAATTATCTTGCTTTGATATCATAGATTACTATTTCTTTATGCTTGAGAATGCTACTTTTTCCATTTCATCATTTATCTATTAAGTGTAGAATTCTCAAACACATATTAATTCTTTTTCTTTTATCTTTTCCTTTGCATGAATCTGTTTTGGAGTTAAAACAGACTCCTTTCCTCTTGTATTTTGTAATGGATCAATGAGGATCATCTCTTCGAGTCAAGTCCAAAGTTTTAAATCCAAAATTGATTATATGGCATGCGGGTGCAAGAAGATGAAAGAAGAAGGAAAATGGGTGAAAACCCATTGATAAGGTTACTAAAAGATTTAAAAAGTCTCAATTTTTATTATTGCCTTGTTTTTATTTATTCATTTAGTCATTTATTTATTCATTCATTTGAGCCTCGAAGCCAAAGTTATAATTTAATATAGGTGAAGTGGATTTTGGGCCTCAAAGATTCGAAAACTAGCTTAGGACAAGTTATGGGCCAAAAGCCCAAGGTTTAGATTAGGACAGGTGAAGATGGGCCAAAAGCCCAAATTATCTTAGGAGAGGATTTATGGATTTGGGCCTAATGACTAAAGTCATTTAGTCAACCCCTTCCCCTTTATATGCTAATTGTTCTTAGTTTTCTTAAACGTAGTTAAAAATTTCTGCTAAGTTGTTAAATTTGTTTTGCACAAATTTTCAAGATAATTTTTTCCTTAACCGTTTTCTTTTCAAAAATTAATTTTTCTTTTTAAAGTTAGTCAAAAAAGTTATTTTCAAAAAGTCCGAATAACTGCAAGTTAGCGGATACTCTTGGTGCCTTAACAACCTTCCAAGAGTATTAATAGGAACCACTTACTCAGAATTTCTAAACTTAAAAGATTTTTTCTGTTTTGAATCTTTTAAGTAATTTTTCAGTTTTTCTTGATATTTTCTCAAAAATCAAGTGGTGACTCTGTAATTTCTTAAATTATTTCAAATTTTTTTAAAAAGTTTTGAAATAGTTTCACAAAGTCGAAACCAAATGTTTTCCAACTCTTTGAGTAGAAAAAGGGGAAAAATATGTCTATTTCTGAGAATCAGTTTGAATTTATACTCGACCGCTCGATGATAGAGGCAATTTACTTTATGCAAGGATTAGTGGAGCAATATAGGGAGAGGAAGAGGGACTTACACATGATGTTCATCGACTCAGAGAAGGCGTACGACAAAGTCACTAGGGAGGTTCTTTAGAGATGCTTGAAGGCTTGAGGGGTCCCTATAGCGTACATCAGATCGATTAAGGTCATATATGATGAAGCAAAGACTCAGGTAAGGACGGTGGTCTGTGATTTAGATAATTTTATTATCTTGACAGGGTTGCACCAGAGATCAACTCTTAGCCCATTTTTATTCTTCTTGGTGATGGATGTTTTGACGTGATATATTCAAGAAGAGGTGTCGTAGTATATGCTATTTACGGATGATGTAGTTTTGATTGATGAGACTCGAGGGTGTGTTAATGATAAATTAGGGGTTTGGAGACAAGCACTGAATTCTAAAGGGTTTAGGTTAAATCAGACCAAGACGGAGTACTTCAAATGCAAGTTCAATTACTTGAAGTATGAGGATAAGGTGGCAGTGAAGATGGATTCTTAGGTTATTTGTAAGAGGGATAGCTTTAAGTATATTGGGTTTATGATTCAGGGGAATTGATAGATTGGTGAAAATGTCACTCACCGTATTAAGGCTGGATGGATGATATGAAGGTTTGACTAAGGATTTTCGTGTAATAAGAAGGTGCCCCTAAGCTAAAAAATAAATTTTATAAAGTAACAGTCCACCCAACCATGTTGTATAGATCAGAGTGTCTGCCAATCAAGAACTCTCACATCCAAAACTTAAAGGTGGAGGAAATAAGGATGTTGTGTTGGATGTATGGACTTATTAAGGGAGAGAGTTTAAAATAAGACTATTTGGGAGAAGATGGAAGTAGCTTCGGTGGTGGACAAGATGCGAGAAATGAGGTTGAGATGGTTTGGGCATATGATGAAGAGGGACACTGATGCTCCAGTTCATAGGTATGAGAGATTGGTTTTGGATGGTGCCAAATGGGGTAGAATAGGCTAAAGAAATACTGGAGGAAGGTGATTAGACATGACATATGTAATACCCCATACTCTTCTTAGCTTAAATTTGTTCCTAGAATGTTAAGAGAGAGATTAAAAAATGAAGAATATTTAATCTATGTGGAATTTTCTAGATTTAGATTGAATAATCTTTCCATCAATATTAAATTCACGCAATTTCGACACTCGGTTGAGGAGTTAGAGCATTTTTAAGTTTACAGTGTACCACCTGGGCAGTCACTGCATCGCAGAGGTTGTTAAATTCATAAATGTCATTCCAGTGGACCTCTACGATATTGGCGCATTGTGAAGAGGTCGACATTCTCAATTGTCAATTTCCATAGGTCCAACGAGATGTTGGCGCATCGCGCCAGTAGCCAAAATGGTGATTCTATAGGGTACCGCGATGGTGGCGTATCGCGTTGAAATTCCAAGTCCCAATTGTCAAAAACCAGTGGGACAATACGATAGCTCCGCACGCGGAGGCCCCCAATTTCCCAATCATCAAATTATAGTGAGCCACTGTGATAGTGGCGCGTCGAAGTGGACCATTAACTCGGGACCGCAATTCATTCTTCCCATTAAATCGGGACCCCAATTCATTCTTTTCAATTTTGTCTTGATGTTTAAAGAGGGTATTTTGGACAATTACCAAGCCCCCAATCTGTCCAAACACAAGATTAAACCCATTCTAAGCCTATTATGCTCATTATTCATCAATTTTCTCGCAAGCAAAACCCTAGAACTCCCAAAGCTTCTTCTCCAAGAAATTAAAATCATCCATTGGTTCTCTAAGAAAGCTTAAAATTGAGGAATCCCAAGGTAAGATAATCAAGAATTCATCCAAAAGAACTCAAATAGGAATCAATATTTCAAGATTCTTCATCTAATCATCAATCAAGGAATGTGGGGTTTATGAACAAGGTTCTTCTTCCATCCTTGTGCCCAAAACTAAGCTTTTACATTAAATTTACATGATTTTGAATGATATTACATGAGTTTTGAATTAGGGTTCATACCCTTTAATGCTATTTGCAAAGTTATGAGTTTTATAGATATTTTTGAAGATGAATTGCATGTCTATTTTCATATTTTAATGCTTGTAGCAGTAAATTACAGATTTTGAGATGAGTTATCATTATTTTAATTATCAAGCATATTATTATGATGTTTTAACCTGAGTTGATACATGGGTTACTAAGCCCCAAGTTATATGTTGAGATTTTGAGAAAGGTGATGCTTTAAGCATCTTATGAGTTGATTATTTTAGATTTACAATAAAGTTTTAATCTTGTGATCCTCAGATAAGTTTTGAGATCCACTTTACAGATTTATTACAGATTTCGGGAAGAAAAATAGCTTTATTTATAGCTTTATTTAGATGAATGCATAACCGGTTTCATAATGAACCCTTATGCTAGTTTTAAAGTGGATTTCCAACAAGATGAGCGTAGCAAATTAAAGGTAGTAGTATTTAGCACTAAGTTAGGTATGATTCCAAGGTCTCATACCCCAGAACTACGTGCCACCGTAGGATTGAGATTAAGAGCCCATAGTGGGCTGATATAGTGATCACTTTAGTTGAAGTTATACTCCCTGACAAGAGTATGACACCTCTCCCCAACGTGAGGCTTCTTCCTTAGGAGGACAAGGAGTTGGACTCCATGTAGCTCACATGGTTTATGTCGGTTAAGAGAACCTCCCTAAAGTTTAAAAGCCTATCAGAAAAGATTTTCAAAATATTTTTAAAGTATTTTCTCTTAAAGATAACCTTCAGAAAAAGATAAAGTATTCTCCTTAATATTAAAATAAGAATAGAAAAGCTTTTTAGAAAACTAAGTGTAAAGGCTCACAGTCTTATTCAGATTATGCTTTATAGAAAAAATAATAACTACAGATTTCAGCTTTCAGATTTCAGAGTGACTCCCTCTACACTTAGACAGTATGTTTTAAAGGGAGAATACAAGTACAACTTTTAGAACTAATTATTATGGCTCACAAGATTTATAAAGTATGTTTTGCTTCTTATTGCTACATATTTCAGTATTTTAGATATTCCAGCTTTAATATGCATTATTTTATAAATGATGATTATGAGATGATGTTTTACTTATGTATATCACCCACATATACTCAGTACATCCTCAAATTATTGATCCATATATGCATTTATGTGTTACATTATCTTATAATGTAGGTTCAGGTGCTCTATATCAGCAGCGTGGGTAGTTCGAGCATCTTCATCTACATCTAAAAGTCAGTGAGTCCTTATAGTTTGGAGACTTATTACTTAGATTTTGCAGTTTATCAGCTTATGAGATTTTAGCATTTTCTTTCAGACAGTTTGAGTTAGCTAGGGGTTCGTCCCAGTGACTCTCTAGTTATTAATAGTAGAGGAAATCATCATTTCTTTCAAGGTCTATTATTCATTCAGTTCTCTATCTACTTCTAACTTATGCTTTCACATTACAGAAAAATGCCTCCTCGTCGAGCTAACGCATGCAAAAATGATAACTAGCCACCTCAGCCCGCAGATCCTTCGAATGAGAATGTGTTACATGCAGAGTTTTAGGTTGCCTTTCAGGTACTAGCCTAAGCTGTGAAAGCTAATGTTTAGGGTAATCGTCAGTCTGCGGTCCCACTTCCGTAAGATGGAGACTTAGCTGCAACCATAATTAGAGATTTTATAAGACTGAACCCACCAAAATTCTTTTGGTAGAAGGTAGGTGAGGACCCACAGCTTTATCTAGATAAGGTGAAGAAGATCACCTAAATTATGCATATTTTTTAGGAGGAGAGTGTAGAGTTAGCATCTTATAGATTGAAAGATGTTGGATATGACTGGGTAGTGGTATGGAAGAAAAGTAGAGGGGATAATACAGCTCCTATAACTTGGCAGATATTTCAAGATGCATTTTTAGATAAGTTTTTTCGAAGTAGGATGAGGAAAGCTATGATAGATGAGTTCATGAACCTGAGGCAGGGCTCAATAATAGTGAAGGAGTATTTTCTTAAGTTCAACCAATTGTCTAAGTATGCCCCTGATCAGATGGCTGACCCTAGGTCAAGCATGAGTAAGTTCATGACTGGAGTATCTAGATTGGTGGTCAAGGAATGTAGGACTGCCATGCTTATTCGAGACATGGATCTTGCTAGATTGATGATACATGCTCAGCAGATTGAGGCAGAGAAGTTGAAGGGAAGTGAGAGGGGAAATAAGAAGGCTAGAACAGGGCAGTTTGAGTATGGCCAGGCCAGATCTCAAGGAGGAAATCATTTGTAGTTTCAGAATCATTCATCCATGCCAGCACCATCTTCAGCTAGTGTTTTCTCTCCCAGAGACAGACAGGAGCAGTGGGGTAAGTCTTCTATGTCCAGATCTCAAAATAGTGTAAATGGGAGACCTCATTATCCTCCTTGTGCAAAGTATGGTAGGAATTATCCTAGGGAGTTCTTGACTAGACAGAAGGGTTGTTTTGGTTGTGGTAAGTCGGGTCACGGAATTAAAGATTGCCCGCACGCAAAGCAGGAAAACAGAGATGTTCATCCCCAGACTCAGGATACTAGTGTACCAGCTCCTCTAGGTCGCCCAGCTCCTTCTCAGGGCGCATCATCTAGTATCGGTGATGATCAGTGCCAGAATTAGTTTTATGTCTTACCATCCTACCAAGAGAAGGAAGATTCACCATATGTTGTTACTGGTATGCTTCGTGTCTTTCCTCTTGATGTTTATGTATTTCTAGTCCCTGGGTTGAGTTTCTCTTATATGACCCCATTAGTTGCAGTAAATTTTGAGACAAGTTCTAAAAAGATCCCTGAGCCCTACTTGGTTTCTACTCCAGTATGCAAGTCAATTGTTGCAAAACAAATCTATAAAAAGTGTCTTATCGCTGTCCTTCATAAAGTCATTTTAGCAGACTTGATAAAGTTAGACATGGTGGACTTTGATCTTATTCTTGGTATGGATTGTCTTAATTCTTGTTATGCAACCATAGATTGTCGCACCCGTGTGGTGAAGTTTCAGTTTCCCAAAGAGCTAGTCTTTGAGTGGTCAGGTAATTCAGTGTCTCCTAAAAGTCATTTCATATCTTATCTTAAAACTAGAAGGTTTATTTGTAAAGGATTTATCTATCATCTTGTTCGAGTCAAAGACACTAAGTCGGAGACTCCAATAATTCAGTCAGTCAGTGTGGTCAATGAGTTTCCTGATGTTTTTTCTAGAATATTTCCTAGGGGTACCTTTTGATAGAGAGATAGAATTTGGGATTAACCTTTTTCTCGATACTCAGCCTATTTTTATCCCTCCATATCGCATGGCTTTTGCCGAGCTTAAGGAGTTGAAAGATCAACTCAAAGATCTTCTAGATATGGTTTCATAAGGCCTAGTGTTTCTCCATGGGCACTCCCATCCTATTCATGCGAAATAAATATGGTTCTTTGCACAAATGCATTGACTATCGTCAGCTGAATAAAGTCGCAGTCAAGAACAAATACCCTCTTCCTAGAATTGATGACTTATTTGATCAACTCCAAGGTGCAAGTTATTTCTCAAAGATAGACCTTAGATTTAGCTATCATCATCTTAAAGTAAGGGGTGTGATATTCTAAAGATAGCCTTTAGAACCAGTTATGGCTATTTTAAGTTTCTAGTCATGTCTTTCGGGCTAGCCAATGCCTCAGCAACCTTCATGGACTTGATGAACAGAGTGTTCAAACAGTATCTAGACATGTTTGTCATAGTCTTTATAGATGATATCCTTGTCTACTCTCGCAGTGAGGATGATCATGCAGACCATCTTAGAATTATGTTGCAAACTCTTAGAGATCACCAGTTGTTCACCAAGTTCAGTAAGTGCAAATTTTGGATAAGGTTAGTAGCTTTCCTTAGTCATATTATTTCCAGTAAGGGTACTAGAATTGATACCCCAAAAGACAAAAGTCGTAAGAAATTATCCTAAACCTATCTCTCTATCAGACATTAGGAGTTTCTTAGGTCTAGCTGATTATTACAAATATTTTGTTGAAGGTTTCTCATCTATTGCAGCTCTTATGTCTAGATTGACCCAAAAGAAAGATAAGTTCCAGTGGTCAGATTTCTGTGAGAAGAGTTTTCAAGAGTTGAAGACTCGACTCACTTCAGCCCCAGTTCTAGAGTTACCTGATGGTATGGATAATTTTGTTGTTTATTGTGATACCTCCAGAGTTATTTTGGGTTGTGTGTTGATGCAGAGTGGTAAGTTCATAGCCCATGCCTCTAGACAACTTAAGCCTCATGAAAAGAATTACCCAACCCGTGATGTTGAATTAGCTGTTGTGGTATTTGCTTTGAAAATCTGGAGATATTATCTTTATGGGGTACATGTTGATATGTTCTCAGATCATAAAAGCTTACAATATATGTTTACACAGAGGATGTTGAATCTCTATCAGAAAAAGTGGTTGGAGTTGTTGAAGCAGGTAAGGCCAATATAGTGGCAGACGCCCTTAGTAGATTGTCTATGGACAGTGTTGCTCATATGGAGAATGATAAGAAAGAGTTGGTTCAAGAAGTTCATCGAATAGCTAGATTGGGTGTTAGATTGGTTGACTCAGTTGAGGGGAATGTTTAGGTTCAGAGTAGTTCTGAATCTTCCCTAGTTTCGGAAGTAAAGGAGAAGCAAGATATGGATTCTAGTTTGGTCAAACTAAAAGAGTCAGTTAAAGACCAAAAGGTAGAGGTTTTCCCCAAAGGGGAAAATAGCGTGTTGAGATACCAGATTAGATTGTGTGTGCCATGTGTTAATGAATTGCGGTAGTGGGTTATGGTAAAAGTGCATGTGCGTTATTCTATTCATCCAGGTTCTACCAAGATGTACCACAATTTTCGAGAAATCTATTAGTGGAGTGGTATGAAGAGAGATATAACAGAATTTATAGCAAAGTGTGAAACTTGTCAACAGGTTAAGGTAGAGCATCAAAGACCTGGTGATACATTGCAAGAGTTTGGTATCCCCACTTGGAAGTAAGAAGAGGTGAATATGGATTTTGTGACTGGTTTACCCCATTTGCGTCGTTATCATGATTTGATTTGGGTTATTGTGGACAGATTGATTAAGTCAGCATATTTCTTGCCAGTTCAAATGTCCTATACAACTGAAGATTATGCTAAGTTGTATATCCGAGAGATGGTTAGATTGCATGGATTCCCTTTATCCATCATCTCAGTTAGGGGTACTCAGTTAACCTCTCATTTTTGGAGAGCTTTCCAAAAGGGTCTTGGTACCCAAGTTCATATTAGTTCGGCTTTTCATCTGCAGACAGATGGTCAGGCAGAGAGGACCATTCAGACTTTAGAGGATATGTTGAGAGCTTGTGTTCTTAATTTCAAAGGTAGTTTGGATGAGCATTCGCCATTGATTGAGTTCCCGTATAATACAGTTATTATGTTAGCATTCAAATGACTCCATTTAAGGCTCTTTATAGGCAAAGATATAGGTCGCTAGTCGGTTGGTTCGAAGTGAGTGAAGCTGATTTGATTGAGCCAGATATGATATTTGAAGCTATGGCGAAAGTTTAGTTGATTAGAGAGAGATTGAAAGCAGGCCAGAGTCATCAGAAATCTTATGTCGATGTAAGAAGAAGAGATCTTGAGTTTGAGGTTGATGATCTTGTGTATTTGAAAATTTCACCCATGAAGGAGATGAAGAGGTTTGGCAAAAAGGGGAAACTTAGTCCCTGTTATGTTGGTCCCCTCCATATTCTGAGTCATGTCGGGAAAGCAGCATATGAGCTTGAGCTACCCACAGATTTATCCTCAGTTCATCCAGTATTCCATGTGTTCTTTTTGAAGAAGTGCATGGACGATTCAGCTAATGTAGTTCCTTTAGAAACTACAGATATTCAGAATAGACTTGCTTATGAAGAAGTCCCAGTAGAGATTCTTGATCATCAGATCCGTATACTAAGGAACAAAGAAGTTTCCTTGGTCAAAGTTCTATGGTAAAATCAGTTCGTTGAGGGCACTACTTGGGAAGCAGAAGCAGACATGCATACCAAGTATCCTCATCTCTTCTCCACAAACTCAGATTCAGCCGAAGTTAATAGTTTTCCTTCATTCAATTCTTTTCTAAGTTTCAGATTCAGCAATATAGTTATTTTCATTAGAATTCATGCACTTTCAGATCAGTTCGGTAACTCATTGTATCTGAGATTCATACATTCAATTTATTTTAATTGTGCATAATAGCTTATAGCCTCAGATTCCTCAGTATTTTCAGCTTAATCAGCCACATTCAAGGATGAATATTCCCAAGGGAGAGATATTGTAATACCCTGTACTCTTCTTAGCTTAAATTCATTTCTAGAATATTAAGGGATAGCTTAAAAATGAATAATATTTATTCTATGTGTAATTTTCCAGATTTAGACTTCCCATTGTGTGGGAAATTGAATAAGTTTTCTATCGATACCAAATTCGTGCAATTTCGACACTCGGTTGAGGAGTTAGAGCATTTTTAAGTTGACAGTGTACCACCTGGGCAGTCACTGCATCGCGGAGGTGGTAAAATTCATAATTGTCATTGCAATGGACCTCTGCAATATTGGTGCATCGCGAAGAGGTCCACATTCCCAATTATTAATTTTCAGAGGTCCAACGCGATGTTGGCGCGTCGCACTAGTAGCCAAAATGGTATTTCTATAGGGTACCGCGGTGATGGCGTGTCACGTTGAAGTTCCAGGTCCTAATTATAAAAAAACTAGTGGGATAACGTGATAGCTCCATGTCACGAAGGCCCCTAATTTCCCAGTCGTTAAATTACAGTGAGACACCGCGATAGTGGCGCGTCGTGGTAGCCCATTAAATTAGGACCCCAATTCATTATTTCCAGTTTTGTCTACAAGTTTAAAGAGGGTATTTTGGACAATTCCCAAGCCCCCAATCTGTCCAAACACAAGATTAAACCCATTCTAAGCCTATTATGCTCATTATTCATCAATTTTCTCGCAAGCAAAACCCTAGAACTCCCAAAGCTTCTTCTCCAAGAAATCAAAATCCTCCATTGATTCTCCAAGAAAGCTTAAAATTAAGGAATCCCAAGGCAAGATAATCAAGAATTCATCCCCAATAACTCAATTAGGAATCAATATTTCAAGATTCTTCATCTAATCATCAATCAAGGTATGTGGGGTTTATGAACAAGGATCTTCTTCCATTCTTGTGCCCAAAACCAAGTTTTTACATTAAATTTACATGATTTTGAATGATATTATATGAGTTTTGAATTAGGGTTTATACCCTTTAATGCTATTTGCAAAGTTATGAGTTTTTGAGATATTTTGAAGATGAATTGCATGTCTATTTTCATATTTTCATGCTTGTTGCAGTACATTACATATTTTGAGATGAGTTATCATTGTTTTTATTATCAAGCATGATTATTATGATGTTTTGACCTGAGTTTGATACATGGGTTATTAAGCCCCATATGTTGAGATTTTGAGAAAGGTGATGCTTTAAGCATCTTATGAGTTGATTATTTCAGATTTACAATAAAGTTTTGATCTTTTGATCGTTAGATAAGTTTTGGAATCCACTTTATAGATTTATTACAAATTTATAGAAGCAAAATAGCTTCGTATACAAATTTATTCAGATGAATGCATAACCGGTTTCATAATGAACCCTTATGCTAGTTTTAAAGTAGATTTCCAACAAGATGAGTGTAGTAAATTAAAGGGGGTAGTATTTTGCACCAAGTTAGGTATGATTTCGAGGTCTCATACCCCAGAACTATGTACCACCATAGGATTGAGATTAAGAACCCATACTGGGCTGAGATAGTGATCACTTTAGCCGAGGTTATACTCCCTGACAAGAGTATGACACCTCTCTCTAACATGAGGTTTCTTCATTAGGAGGACGAGATGTTGGACTCTATGTAGCTCGCATGGTTTATGTTGCTTAAGAGAACCTCCCTAAAGTTTAAAATTCTATTAGAAAAGATTTTCAGAATATTTTTAAAGTATTTTCCCTTAAAGATAACCTTCAGAAAAAAAAGATAAAGTATTCTCCTTAATATTAAAAGAAGAACAAAAAAGCTTTTTAGAAAACTAAGTGTAAAGACTCACAGTCTTATTCAGATTATGCTTTACAAAAAAGATAATAGCTACAGATTTCAGATTTCAGAGTGAGTCCCTCTACACTTAGATCGTATGATTTAAAGGGAGAATACAAATACAGCTTTTAGAACTAAATATTATGGCTCATAAGATTTATAAAGTATGTTTTGATTCTTATTGCTACATATTTCAGTATTTTAGATATTCCAGCTTATGTGAATCATTTACATTTAGCATGAATTATTTTATAAATGATGATTATGTGATGATGTTTTACTTATGCATATCATGCCTATTTACTCAGTATATCCTCAAAGTACTGATCCATATATACGTCTATGTACTATATTGTCTCATAATTTAGGTTCAGGTGCTCCATATTAGCAGCGCGAGTAGTTCGAGCATCTTTATCTACATCTAATAGATGGTGAGTCCTCATAGTTCAAGGACTTAATACTCAGATTTTGCAATTTATCAGTTTATGAGATTTTACCATTTCCTTTCAGACAGTTCGAGTTAACTGGGGGTTTGTCCCAGTGACTCTCTAGTTATTAGTAGGAGGGGATTTTCAGACTATTAGTTTTTATTCAGATTATTCAATTTTAATGTTTCAGATATTATGTTCAGATTATTCACAGATACCTTAGAAAATTTCCGCATTCAGTATGACTTTTATATCTATATTTCTGTTATTATGAGATTTACACTCAGTAGCAGGCAGACAGGGTTAGCTTAAGGCTACTTGTAGTCTTGAGCACCGTGTAACATTCTGAAACCAGGTTTCGAGGCGTTACAGCATAGAGCTGTTACAACTTACTGTGAATATGGACCTATATAGGAAAGTATGAAGGACGCGAATTAGGTGCGAGATCTAGTGTGTGGGGGTGAGTCATAGCCAGTAGACAAGAGTGCTTTGGTATAACTTTGCTAGTAGTCGTAGGGCTTTGTGCATATGTTGGAATTTCTAGTTAGGAGGGTTTGGGTGAGGTGTGTGCTTTCGATTTGATAGTGTATAGGACTACTTTGTGGGTGTTTTATTTTTGTAACTTCATCTTGTTTTAGGTTTTATTATGTCTTTGTTTACTATCTTTTTATCTTGAGCCGAGGGTCTATCAGAAACAACCTCTCTACTTCTTCGAAGGTGGTGATATGGACTGCGTATATTTTACTTTCTCCTAATCCCACTATATGAAAATACACTGATTATATTGTTTTTTTTGTTGTCCATATAGACACCAAGTAAGCTAATAAAAGTATTGATATGACACTTAACAACACAAGAGCAAATAACAAGCCAAAAATTAAATGTTAGCGACTAATATAACCAAAAAGTATAATGAATAACAAATATAACTCTGAGAGTACAAAAACCAATATGACCATTTTTCCAATTATTTATACACATAAAAATAGTCAAGAAGTTTCTTACACTATAAAACTTCAATGATTTTTGTGTTTTTCTTAAATTTTATATCAGGTCAAATGATACTCTTCTTAAACTAAAAAAAAATATAAACTAATCTAAAAACCCTCGGCTTCCCCCTCACACCTCACGAGTACAAACACAAGAAGGAAGTATAAGAAAGAAACATATTAACAATTGGTCAGAGGTGACTCAAGGGTAAGGCTAGTAAAGTGTTTGCTTTAGGCCCTAAAAAATTTGAGGCCTCAAAAATTTTAATAGTAAATTTTATGATTTCAATATCACTTGAAATAATAATGAAGATTGTGAAATACGTCTAAAAAATGAAATAATAAAGGAAGAAAAAGCTATGTAATTTTTACCAGAAATATTTTAAAACTTTGAATTAAACAGTCAAACTTCATATTAATAAATATTTTTTAAAAAACAACATCCAAGTTAATGTATATCAAATAAATGTCTAACATTTATTCACTAAAATTAGTTCTTGCTTTTATCAATAATCATACTAATATGTGAAGTTAAACATCATGTGTCTTTTAAAAATACTACAAAAAAAATAATTAATATGCAAGAACAAAATACAATATTACCTTTGTATGTGTGGGTATATTTACGGCCTTTTATTAAAATTAGGTTTTAGGTCACTAATTTTATTGAAACATTCCTACAATTGGCTAAAATTGAAATGCAACAATTAATAGTTTTTAATTTTGTAAAAAGAAATGAATATGAAATTCAAAAAATAAATCTTAAAGGGCAAACTTAATAAATTATTTTTCATATTAACAATTTTTTAAGAAGCCTGTAAAAAAAATAAACAACTAATATGCAACGAACAGAATAATAATAATCTAAGAAAAGAAAATTCCTAACTGTTTTCGCCTTCTTTTTGTCCAATTTCTTTGTTATGAAAATTTTGTTTCTCTTATAAACTAATAAAGAATAAAGAAGAAGAATAGGGAGAATAGAGAGAGTAATTCTTATTTCTCTTGAGGAATGAATTACAATGAAGCCAAATCCTTTTATTTATAGAGGAAAACTAACCTTGGGATTTGTAACTTTTCCATAAATAGACATACACAATATATGGTAAAATAGGTATTCACTATATATGGTAAAGTAGACATTCACTATATATGGTATATTTATAATACTCCCCCTTGAATATCTAATTGATAGATAATGTGCCTCGTTAAAATCTTACTAGAAAAAACCCGGTGGGAAAAAAAATCTAGTGAAGGAAAAAGAGTACACATCTCTAACAATACGCATATAGGCTACCTCATTAAAAATCTTACAAGAAAAAACCAGTGGGACAAAACCTCATAAGGAAAAAGAAGTACAGCACGTATCAACTCCCCCTAGTGAGAACATCCTTGAGCCTTTGCATCCCGATCTTGTGCACCATTTTCTTGAAAGTTGTAGTTGAAAGAAACTTGGTGAATAAATCAATCATATTATCACTTGAATGAATCTGTTGCACGTTAATATCACCATTCCTTTTGTAGCTCATGTGTATAGAAAAGCTTTGATGAAGTATGCTTTGTTCTATCTCCTTTGATGAATCCTCCATTAAGATGTCCTATGCATATTACATTATCTATATATAAAACTGTGGGTGCATTATCACATTTCAAACCACATTTTTATCGAATGAGATATATTATGGACCTCAACCATACACATTCTCAGCTAGCTTCATAAATAACTATTATCTCATCATGATTCAATGAAGTGGCTAGATAGACTGCTTTGTATATCTCCAAGATATAGCAATATCCCCACATATAAATATATAGCTTATTTGAGATCGAGCTTTATACGGGTCAGATAAGTACCTAACAACAAGATTGGGAATACAATATTTACAGTAAAATAAGCCCATATATTTAATCTCATTTCGATGTCTCCTAGTAGGAGCAAAATTATACCTTGCTAACAAATTGACCGAAAAAGGCTATGTCATGCCTTGTAGTATTTTCAAGATATCTTAGTGCACTAATTACACTAAGATATGATACTTCATAACAAAGGAGTTCCTCGTTTTTTTTTCTTGAGGTCGCAATGAATCCTTATTCAATTATGCATGTTTCTCATTTAAGCAAATATTCTATTGCTTTAGGAAACTCTCCAAGAGTTTCGATAATTTTCAAGCTATAAGCTTATACAATATAAGGATTCTAAATAAGTTTCCCAGAAACTTTTATATGCTTCAAATATTTTGAATCGTTAGAAAGTTTTTATTTAAATTTTGTCAAGTGACAATATTCAACATTTCATATGTTATATCTTCAAGTGTCTGAACTGCAAATCAAATAAGTTTTACACTTACCAAGATGCATCCTTTCATGTCACTTGGTAAATGTTTCTATGTCAGCATGCTTAAATAAACATAGAATTTAGATCCTCATAATCTTTTACAATATTGCGCCAATATTGCATCAAAGATATCATTGATGATGTATCATTTCATATCGGTTCATAGTGTGACATAACATTTTGAGATCTCATTACTTCGTTATTTTCAGGTACCTAAACCTTTCATAAGGTTTCATGAAGTGTTATGTCGTAGGCTCTTCAAGAGAACATTACCTTCTTAGTATGATTAATTGCTCCTTATCCTTTTCAAAGATTATTTTATTTGGAACCAATTAGTCTATCACGCTTCATACATGCGTAGATTTTGTCCTTTAAGAATGCAAAATAGGAGCACTTGTAGCTTAACTATGATACTAAATTTGAGTCAACAGATGCTTCCGGCATTTGACTTGAATTATATTTTGAATGAGGATCCGATGATAATTTCTAACATATTTCATAGCTACTTATAATCTCCCCTTTATGTTAGGAAAACTAACATTTATCCCTCATCTTCATTGAGGAATTCATCTTTGTACATCATGGTATATTATTAATTGTATACCGCACATCAAAACTATTAGATGAAATAGTTGGTTCCTGACCTTGAACCAATTGAGAGGGAAGAAATAATCATAACTTAATTTATTAGTCTAATGCATACAAGTGTTATTGTATGCAACATCATATTTCAGACCAACACATGAAGCTTTGTTCTCATTAGCAATGGTTTAGCTATTTATCGAAGACATTCAATGCCAAACCATCATCATCAAGATTGTCTTGATTACACAATCTGAAAGTTATCCTTTTAACTCAATTTTATTGAGCAAGCAACTTTATGAATGTCAAATTACAGGTTGACAATGAATGTACATGTGATTATCTTATATCGATGCATCTTAATAGATCACATAACTGGTGAACGGGCCCATATTCACCTTTTAGACTTTTCAGATTTTGAGGGATCAAATCTCAACATTAGTTGGTCCAACCAACTTATTATGAGAATAAACAACATAACCAATTCTTGAAGAATCTTTTATTTCTTCAACATATGTCTAGTACTCAATATGCACATCTTCATGATGGCAAATGGTTTATGTCAATAGATTAAATGATTTGTATTAGTAACTCCAAGTTATCATAACATGTACAAAAATTCTTTAGTAAACATCAGGTTTACTATTGCATGAATTTCGTATCAATAAACAATAAACTCTCAGTTTATTATGGCATGTGATTTCATCATGCTTGGGTAAATTTTTACATTCGTATTTCTTATCACAGTAACTTGAAGATATTCAATCTTTCAATTATTCTACCTCTTTTAGAGATGGATTATGATATCTTCACAACAAAGAATACATTTGAGTGTATATACAGTCACATTCACCCCCGGGGTATAGATCTGTATTTATAATAATCGAAATTCTCATTCCCAGGAATGAAATATAATTATGCCTTAAGCATTCTTATTCCCAGGAAGAATGAAATATAATCATGCCTTAAGCATATCAAATTATGATAGCTACTTCAAAAGCAAATTGAGGAATACATATCATTTATTACTACCACATTCAATTCAAGGAAAGGAGCATATTTAATGGGACATGTTTCATCATTTTTCACTAAATACTCATTATTTTGTCTTAGCCATCATAATATCATCAATATGGTGCATTGAGATTCAAACTCAATTTCTTATCCATATAAAGGCGTCTTAGACATAAATCGATGGACTTGAACCATACATATTATCATCCCTTTTGATAATATTGTTCTTGAGGAATAAATTTAAAATATAATGGTTCCAAACCAATTATTTTTCCTCAAATCTAACAATAATTATATTATTAGTAGCAAAAGACAAATAACATAAGGAATTACTAACCTTGAAATACTTTAGATTTATAATCTCACCTATTTGGCAGAGTCTCGTACTGATAACATGTTATAAAACAATAAAGAACAAGAAGAATAGAGAGAGAAGAGAGAGTAATTCTTATTTATCTTGAGGAATGAATTACAATGAAGCAAAAACCCTTTATTTATAGGGGGAAACTAACCTTAAGGTTTGTAGCTTTTCCATAAATAGACATACACAATATATGGTAAAGTAGGTGTTTACTATATATGATAAAGTAGACATTCACTATATATGGTATATTTATAACAGTTTCATAGTTTTCATTCAAAATCTTAACAAGAAAAAAAATTAAGAAGAATGGAAAAGAATATGATAATACAAAGTAGAATTATACAAGTTGTTTCGTTCGATAAACGTGAAATTGAAGTCTCCAATATTCTGCTAAATCTAAAAGAACTGTCGTAAAATTAGAGTTACGTTTTCGAGTTCTTCTATTGAAATTGTCGAGTTCTAAAAGAAACAACTCCAATAGAAATTTAGATTTTAATTCACTGTCAACATCGAGGAATTTTCAAGTTGAAGAAGAGGAAATTAGTAATGTTGAAATTGAATTCAATTCTGTTGAATTGTTAAAATCATAGGCAATAAGTCCTAAAAAGGCAACACTTTTCAGTTCTTTGTTTATGTATAATTTCGTTATATGCTTTTACTGTCTTTGTCCTATCCTAATTATGTGTCATCATTCCAATTTCGATAAATAATTTGTTCAAGTCTTTTTCAAGAAGTTGTGAAATCGACATTAAAATGGAATAATTTTTAAAATATATACACAATATATTAAATTTGTGCAAATTGGTACTCCATCCGATTCTTAACACAAATGCCTTTTGCACATATTTCAATAAAATAGTATTAGCCGAGAGAGGTAATTTCAAGTATCTTGTATTTATCATTCAGCAAAATAGTAAAATTGACGATGATGTTACTTACCTAATTGATGTAGGGTGAACGAAATGGAGGCTTGTAGTTGAATTCTTGTATGATAAGAAAATATCTCCTAAACTTAAAAGCAAATTCTACAGAGTAACAGTTAGACAAATTATATTAAATGGAGCGAAGTGTTGGTCAGTCAAACATCCTCGCGTACAAAAGAAAAGGTGCCATAGATGAGGATGATGCACCCGATGTGTGAATTTACTAAGAGAGATAGGATTAGCATGAACATATCCGAGATAAGGTGGGAGTGACTTCGGTGAAAGACAAGATAAGAAAAGTAAAAGATTGAAATAGTTAAAACATGTGATGAGAAGAATCTAAATATCTAGCGCTGAGGTGGTATGCCATGTGGCATCCACACCACCCATATGTTAGCTTATGTGAAAAAACTTTAAAAAAAGAAAAGAAAAGAAAGGTATCCTTGTAATTATATTTATATCTATATTTGTATCAATATCTATATTTATATTATATTATTAGAAGAAGGGGATAAAGCTTCTACATTAAGCCACGTGACATCATCAGAATACGACACTTGATAGTTTAGAAAAAATATAGTTAGGTTACTAATTAGTTACTATTTTTTTTTTAATTTACCTTTTTTCAGTTTTTTAATATATTCAAAACTTTTATAGTTCGTTTGATGTTGACATTTTTAAAAAAAATTGAAATTTTATCAATTGTGTAGATATAGATGAGTTTTAGTTCCTAACAAAATGCGAAGTTTTGGTGGTTTTGAAGTTTGAAACTGATACAATTTTTTACATGATAAGTACTACAAAGATCGTTCAATTTCTCTCTTCTTTTTTTTGGGAGAAGTTCACAACCCATCTTATTTCATCAAGTATTCTACTGATTCCATTAATATGAACGGAAAGAAATTTGTACAAGCGATGACCACATCAAAGAACCAACGATACTGATAACAAGTTGCATAAGAAGACGACAAGATTTGTTAGGGTTTTTTTCCTGATTTTCTTACTATATTTAAGTTTTATTTTTTCTTAGAAAGAAAATAAAAGTTACCATAATTACTTTTACTTTTTCTAAAAGAAAAAATATAATTCTTTTCCATATTTGGCTAACCTCTTTCTTGAATGAAAGGCGTTGGACATCTATAAATAGAAGACCCCCCTTCTCATACCTTAACACAATAGCATTCATAGTGTAGTTTTTTTAAAAGTTTCGTTTAGGGGGAGATTTTCTCTCTCATTAGTTTTATGTTTTTTAGTTATTTTTAATATTAGGTTTTATATGTAGGTCAATTGGCCAAATCATATAATAATATTATGTTTTTAGTATGTTTTCTTTGTCATCTGAGTTATTATCTTTATGGTTTGCAACTAATAGCTTCCCCATGATGCCCTCTCGATTTCGAACCCAACAAGTGGTATCAGAGATTATAGTTCAATGGTCCAATGGTGTGGTAGGACGAGATTAAACAGGTTCAAAGCGGTTTCAAAATCAAGCTGCAATAATTTGGATGATAATGAAGATTTTTGTTGAACTACATGTGGAGAACAAGTTTCAACCATATTTTCAATACTCCTGCTGCTGCATCTTTAAAAATAAAAATAAAATATTACTTTTAAATTAATTTTTAACAATGATATTTTAAAACTTATTTTTAACCATGGCAAGCAGCAGTTATGAAGATTATATCAAGAACGAAGTTCATGCACGTGATATGAAGACAAGACGAATCAAGTGAAGAAAATCAAGCCAAAAAGAGGAGATTTGTTAGGGTTTTTGCCCTGATTTTCTTACTATATTTAAGTTTTATTTTTTCTTAGAAGGAAAATAAAAGTTACCATAATTACTTTTACTTTTCCTAAAAGAAAAAATGTAATTCTTTTCCATATTTGGCTAACCTCTTTTTTGAATGAAAGGTTTTGGACATCTATAAATAGAAGACCTCATTTCTCATATCATAACACAATATCATCCACAATATAATCTTTTTAAAAGTTTCGTTTAGGAGGAGATTTTCTCTCTCATTAGTTTTATGTTTTTTAATTATTTTTAATATTAGGTTTTATATGTAGGCCAATTGGCCAAATCATATAATAATATTATGTTTTTAGTATGTTTTTCTTTGTCATCTGAGTTGTTATCTTTATGATTTGCAACTAATAGCTTCCGCATGACGCCCTCTCGATTTCGAACCCAACAAGATTTGCAGTTGTATGCATGTGATTTTAATTTTGTCAAATATGTAACAGTTTCTTTCTTCTCCCATTTCAGATATATTTTTTTAAGAAATTCTAATTGTCTGTTAGTATATCAAAATCAACATCACAAAGGAATCTTTCGAATCAGTTTGGTTTGCAAGAAATAAATTAGTTGAGTGAGATTATGAATGTGATAGTGAATTTGTGCAGTCCTTGAGGTCACTCTGGTGTTACTCAAAAAGTTTTAAAAATTCAAGAAAATATAAGAAATTTTTTCCCAATAATAAATATTCCATGTATGTTGTTCTATTTAAAAAATAGTAATATTACATTATAAGATTTCATTATATACACCAACTAGTCAAACCTCATAGAATTTGTAAGCATGCATCTGTAATAGGGTCACCAAGATACGTTGGGTGGACTAGGAAGCATCAATAAAATTTACTCCCATCGTTATTATCTCATGGTTTAAGGCCAAACACATCGACAAACGCCTTAACTTGGCACCATCTTTCACTTTGGCACCTCAAGTGAACAATGTTTATTTTAAACACCTAAAATAGCTATAAAATATGTCATTTTGGCACCTTTCGGTATCAGCTCTACTGCGTGTATTTCAAACTCTGCCAACATAAATAAAATGGCTAATCGATTTGTGCCAACTCATTTAAATTGCCACATCACTATATGCACGTACAATAATTTTTTATTTTTTTTTTGAAAAAAAGACTAAAACACATGGCAATTATATCCAATGAGTCAATGACACGTATTTTTTTTACCAAATAATTACAAAAAAAGCCTCCAGCAATGTCTTCCCCACCCAACCTTCTTAACCTTTATTAATGGAGGTTAAATTTTCCAAGGATGATAAACATACCTCCCTATTCTCTAAGGATGATAGATACGCATTAAAAGCTTCACGAATTTCAGACTCAAGCTATAAAATGTATCATTTTTTCCTTTTAATTCAATCAAAAAAAGGAAACCATCTTAAGAAGGGACCCCATTTTAAGAAACCAGAATGGTTAAAATCAATAGAAGAAAAAATCATTCATTCTTGTTTCTTAAAAACAACCATTTTTATTTCTTGAATTCTTGATTCTTAAAGAATGAAAATTCTTGATTTAACCATTCTTGTTTTTTGATTTTTTTTTTTGCTAAAATGATTCAAAGAGCTCATATTATTCTCTATCTTCAAAACTTTTCTCAATAGGAAATCAAGTTACAACACTTCAAAGATAACAAATATGTTGATACAGTAGTTTCATTTGTCTGATAATGACTCTAAACATTAAACCACAACAAGCTACTAACTCCAACAAAGTACTGCTGGTAATACAAAATCAAATAGAAAATTCTCATTAAAAAAGAAGCTTCTTGATTTAACCATTCTTTTTTTTTTCTTTGTTAATTCGATCAATGAAAGGAAAATTAACACACTAATGTGTTAAAGTAAATGAAAAAAATGGTAAAATATTAATGGATTGAAAGAGTGAAGAAGAAAAGAAGAAAGATGAAAATATTATGAAAATACCCCTAAAACGTGCTTAAAATACGTGTAACACACGTTTCATGATGACTTAGCAAAAAGTACCAAAATAACACATTCGTAAGTTACTTGAGGTGTCAAAAGTGAACAATGACCACTTGAGGTGCCAAAGTGAAAGGTAATGCCAAGTTGAGGGGTCTGTCGATGTGTTTGGCCAAATATAAACGTACATCATACAAGATCCCATAACATATCATAATGGTGGTACCTATTCAACAAATGGAACAACGATCAAGAGTTGATATCATTTAGGATTTATCATCTCATAGATTATCTCCTCATGAATTTTACTTGCAACTTTTAAGATCAATTTTGTTTATTTTGTTCTATTTGTGGTGGAACTTTAATCTCATATCGATCTGATACTTCTGTTCCACAAAATTTGATTCTTTTCCAAACTTTATTTTAGGTTTGAGGATTTCCAGTTATATCTTTTTGATTTACGATTTGATATTTTGTGTTCTACAAGATGGTTAAGAAAATTGGCATATGACTGAAATTTCATTGACTAACCAACCGCATATCATGGCAAGGCAGAATGTTGCAATTTAGACCTCACTAATTAGTGCACAATTTTTAATATATTCTGCTTGAAAAAAGATTCAAATTTGAATTTAACACGTACAGGTTTGGAGATGGTTACAACTTCTCTACTTTACCTTTTGTTGAAATTAAAGGAGTTCTCATCGTTTTGTAAATTTTTATTGCTTCAGTTAATCTTATAGCAATGGAAGTTTCAAAGATGATATCTTACGAATTCGAAGCAATGAGGAACAATGTCTTTTGATTTGGACTTAAGGGTATTAAAAGCAATATTGTCGAATCTTATCTGTCTATATCACTCTTAAGAAGGTAAGGCGAGAGGAGATGAAGCTGATCCATAAGTGTTTACAAGTAACACTTCTTCATCTCCTATTCGTATTGAAATTATACTTGCCTTTCTATGGTACTTTCTTCAATATTTTTTTCTGATATTGAAGAATCTCCATTGATGGTGAAGAAAGGATCCCAAAAATGTGATATTTATGCCAATTATAATAATGCTTTTTGGGGTATTTCTCACTACCTTTTTCTTTACTTCAAGTCTATTTTTATGCAAGATTATGTCATAGTTTTATAGAAAAACACTTTTCACCAACAAATTATTTCATAATAAGTTTGCTCAAGATAGAAATTAAGAATTACCAATTTTTAATATCAAGTAGTGTTACTCATTGGCTTATTAGTACTTGAAGTCATGTGTGATTTATGTATAAAAGGTATCATCAAATGGACAAGAGGATGATATTAAAAGACTTTTCTATGCCACACAAAAATATATATAACTCAAAAATGAGATAACAGTGCAATAGAAAGACAACATACCAAGTCGTCCAACAGTGCACCTTTTTCTACCACACATTTGTTGTTGTCAAGTATTTATGATGTACTTGGAATATGAAAAATGTAGAGAAAGTGAGGCACCTTATGAATTAGAGACATATTAGAAAAAAAAATGGTTGTTAGTTTGTTGGAGATTGAACGTCAATTTCTTCCATCTTTTGGTTTCAACCTTTAATTCCCGTTACAGAATTTTATATTTCATAAACATCTCAAAACTGAGATCAATTACTTCGCCATAGGTTGAGTTATAATTGATTCCGCATGTTAAGCTTAGGAGCCAATTAAGAGAACACTTTCAAGAATATCCAAAAAACAAATTTATTATAGCCGAATTGCAAAAGTATAAGAGTTAAAATTAATGGGCCTACTAAAGAACTTATATGCAGTAGAGTGCATAAAACATCTTAATCAACTTATTTTCGTTCACCTAAAGCTTTAAGTATCTAACATTAACAAGTTTTTAGAATTTTGTTGCCCCTTAATTTATGTTTCATCCTGGCAAACAAGTAAGCTATACAAAAACAGCCATAATGTATATTCTCGCGATCATGGCTTATATGATATTACTGCAATAGAGATATGTGGTAAATTGTCAAGAATAGTATTCAGAAGAGCCACATTTCTTAAATTATAAAACACTATAGAATCAGGAAGTATCACTCCTGGCGAAAATATGGGTGAATAATAATGTATTATACTGATGAAGAGTTAGCATTTGGCAATTTTGCTAACTCTGAACTTGGATGGAACTTCACAAATAAAAAATACTCGTTATTTGCCATTGTTATGTTATATGTCGCTCAATCTAATATGAGGCAGATAAGTTAACGGAGGAAGTATCCTTTCTGAAGCTGCACAAAAAGTATGGATTCAAGCTATGTCACAGAGCACACTCTATGGTTGTTGATGAAGAACTTGACTCCTCTTTCCAATGGATGTTAAAAGACGACTTTAACGTACTTTAATTCAATTTATTTTTTTCTCTTATTTTAGATCTCGATTATTTTCATTATTTAGCACTTAGGCTATTGCTTCTAAAGGGTACAAACTTCAAAATCTGTTAGACTTCAACAACTATAGGAAGCAGAGGATGTATGCGATAATGCGAAATGAAATGTAAGGATCTTTCTCCTTAAATAATACTATTTATTGTTTATGATAATATATCTCATATTACTTTGCATTCATGATTTAATGTATAGATTATTAGCTTTGCATATTTCTTGAACATACGATATGAAAAGTACTCTAGTCGTTGATATGTACCAAAAGAATGTCAAATAGCTTGCTTGAATATTTAATCTAAGCAATACTTAATTAGAAGATAAGATAAAATTATAACCAGCATATATATATGCAAATGTGTTAAACTTTTTAAATTTATATAGCTTTTTCGAAATTTATCACTTAAATTAGATAAAAAGATTGGTTGAAGTTACATCTAACCTTTTATTCTCATTCCACATATCTATAAATACCTCATGAAATTATATGAGGTACGCACATGTTGGTCTGAACACCATTGTTATCAAAAAAAATTAAAATCTTGCAGCTACGATTTATTAATTTTCCAAAGAATAAGAGTCAATGCATTTTTCGAACTTAAGAGCACATTGCAATGTTGTTGAAGCAGAGATGCAGAGTTAAATTATCATTTTGTTCGAATGTTATGTTGTAATTTTAATTTATTTTAATATGACATTTAGCATAAATAGTTAAGTTTTAGCACAAAAATAAAGCACTTTCTTCGATTATTTGGATTTTTTGACTGATCTACTGCACACTTTTGTAAATCATATGCGAATTTTATTGTAATTCCATGACTATTTGGATAAGATTAATTATCTTAAGGGTATAGTTATGTTCGAGTTTCATCCCATCTTAACACTCTTATGAATATAATTAAAGCTTATTGTTTGAAAGAGAGAAAAGATAAAGTCACCATTGAACTTATCCAAGATTTACAAAAAAAAATACTTTAACTTTGCGGGCGACCTATTGCTCCCTAAATAATTTTAAAGTAGTACAAATAGGACATTTTTCATTTAATCTCAGTTGCAAGAAAGAGAGAATAATCACGCACCAATAGGCACTTTCCACGTGTTAAACTTATTTGATTTTGTATTTTATTTATGTTTTTTATTCTTTATTACTTTTTCTTTCTCTTATCATTTTTTTCTCCTTCTTTATTCTTCTTCATCCACTTTCATTCAATAATCAAGAAAATTGAATTGAAATGAATGGAAGGTTTCCTTTATTTCCAAATTTCAAGGAGCAAAAAATGGAACAAAAATCCCCAACCACAATTTTCTCCTCAAAACTTCTCATTTTCTATCAGATCTCAAATCAACAACTCCAATACTTTAACTTTATAATAAAAACAATTTTTCTAATACACATTCAGTAATCTCAAAAGGATATCTCAATTACTAAATAAATTTTAAGACATGAATCTAAAAATAATAGTGCAGACAAAAGATGAAAATTGTAGGGAGTGAAGTGAAGAATAATTATATGTGGTGGATGAGCATATTGGGGGAGATAGACACAGGGTGAGAGAGAAATATATAGAAGAATAAGAATAGTAGTGTAAAAAAATGAGATGAATACAAAAGTATATATGGGGAGAGATCCAGTGAAAATGCAAGGGTTTAATAAATTTCGATTTTTGTTTCCATACGAATATCGAGGATAAATACAAAAATTTATTTGTATTTATTTTTTTTAAAAAAAAAAGCAAAAATATAGTAGGAACAAGAAAAAGATGAGAGAAGTGGTGAGTTCCATTGAAGAAGACGGGGAAAAAGAATTAAAAAATAACTTAAAATAAATAAAGTTTAAAATAAAGTATATTATGAAATAAATGTCGAAAGACGAAAAATTTTAAAGCACCTTTGTTTCACTCTCTATTAGAGAGTGTACTACACTTTCCATGTCATGTGGGCACAAAAGAGTATTAATATCAGCTTAAAATTGTTTAGGAGGTAATAGATCGCCCACAAAGTTAATGTGTCTTTTGGCAAATCTCAGACAAGTTCAATGATCGTCTTTTCTCTTGTTTGAAATGATAACTCTGTATTTTGTTAAATCAATAAAGACATCTTTAATATATTTTTTTCTTTAAATAAATTTTTCATCTTTAATATGCTAACACCAGGACTAGAAGGCAACTTACAGGCAAAACTGAGTCAACTGATAGTGAAAGACAAATTCTCTATCAAAAAGTTGTATCTAGCGATGATGCCTAACCTGCCTAAAGTACCTTGGAAGAACATCATCCTTCATACAAGCATTCACCCAAGGCACAACTTCATCTTATGGCTTGCATTGTGGAAAAGATTGGCTACAGTAGATAAACTAACAAAATTTGAAATTACAGTTGATGCAGCCTGTGTATTCTGCCATAATGCTATGGAAACACAAGATCATTTATACTTTGCTTGTCCAGCAACAAACAGTTTATGATGCAGATTGCTTTCATGGATGGGAATTCTCAGAACCACAAGTGCTTGGCAACAAGAAATAGAATGGATAACCAATTGGGAAAAAGGCAATCAGGAAAAGGGGCTATCCTATGTTGTGTATTCATTATGGTAGTAAGCATAATGTGGAGGGAAAGAAACCAACTCAGATTCCAGCAGGGAAGCTTCATGCCTGATAAGATCTGCCAGGAGATAGCTCTGCATATACATATACATATACGAGGGAAGCAGCAAAAGAAATGGGCAGCGTACTTACAGTATCTGAATGTCATGCCATGAAGACTACTGCCTTGAACTAGATGAGATAGATAGCATAATATTGATTCTTAATACACAGTAGTGACTCCATAGGGTTGTTAGTGGAGTTCTACTGGTTTTGATTTTCCTGTGTATAAAAACTCTGAGAGACAGATGGTCAGTACAAGATTGTTAGTGAAGTCCTACTGGTTTTGATTTTCCTGTGTATAAAAACTCTGAGAGACAGATAGTTAGCACTGTCTAGATGTGTAAATATTTGTTACTTGGTGAAATAAAATTTCTTTTCTTACCAAAAAAAAAAATCATCTTTCATTTCTTAATTGAGAATAAAATTAAAAAATCTTTTTGAGACTCATTCTATTCTTCCATTATCAAATCCTAAATGACTCTTTCAATTTATTTTCTATCAACTATGATTATAATACATACATTATTTGCTCGAATTTATACTTAAAAAAATAAGTGCTTCTTGTGAAAGTTGTGTATTATTCCATTCATGTAATATGAGTAATTTCAATAGAGTTTAAATAAATATTCATTTACTAGTCACATTGATTTAGTTTTAATTTAATAGGTACGTGTTTTTATGTTTGATGATAAAATGTTGAAATTTTATTTATCAAACATGATAATTATTTAACGAATAAAGGTGATGTATTATGCAAAAAGTATTTATTTATACTTGGATTGGTATTATTTTGGATAAAAAAACACAATTAAAAAGATGACAGTAAAAACTCATAAGACATTTTATGGATTCATGAACAAATGCAGAATTTTACTACACCTAACACAAAATTTTACTGTAATTTAATAAGGAAGAAGTTTAATATGATCAAATAAAAAATATATATAGAAATTTTTTATGATTTTTATTTTTGAACACATCCTTCGTATCGTGCGGGTACTATACTAATACTGTATTAAAGCAGGGATATATTTGATCCTAAAATTTAATTAGGATAAATTTAGCCAATTTATGAAAGTACAGAGGTATTTTGACCCTTTTCTCATAATTTAATTATATAAATAAAGAAGATTTTTAAATTTTGTGATCCTAAATTAAAATTATGTCAAATATATTAAAATATTTTTTATTTTTGTGGTTTCAACATATCATGTAAAAAATTGAAATTAAAATATTAAAAAAAAACTCTTGTTCATTTTAAAATGAATTAAAAAGAAAAGTATGTTACTCCCCCCATTTCATTTTGTGTGTTATCTTTAGTCCGCCTTAAAACAAAAAATATTTTTTCTTTAATAACTATTTAATAGCATCATTTGTATTTTATTGTTAGTAGGTCCTACCTAATAAGAAAAAAATAAAAACTAAACATTAAATCTACTTAAAAAGTATCAATATAAACTTTATAAAGTCAATAATTTATTTCTTACACCTGTATTAATCAAAAGACGACACATAAAATAGAATAAAATAGAACGAAGGTAGTATTATTTTTTAAACAGAGCAGGAAAAGATAAAGGTGGGCGTTCGGTACTTCGATTCGAGTTCGATTTTTTTATTTTGATTTTCGATTATGGAATTAGGTGTACCAAAAATTGAACCGAATTAGTTTGGTTCGATTTATTTATATTTCAATTCGATTTAATAATTTTAATTTTGGGCCTATTTAATGGGCTAAATTAAATTTGTAAATCGAACTAGTTTAAATTTCTTACATTAAAGAAAAATCAATATAAACTTGTAAAATTTTATAGGTGACAAATAAGAATAATCACATCCAAAGTAAAAATCAGATGGAGGATTATATATTAACTTTTGTTTGCAAAAATCAATGAAAAAAAGTAACTTTCAACTTCAATTACCAAATGTATTTGAATTTTGGGGCTTTGGGTTGTAGGAAGTAGTGTACTCCAGGAAGAGACAGAGTTGGGCAAATTTGAGTTATGTGTTTACTTTCAAGACTAGCTAGGTGAGCTAATCATATAAGGAAACGATTGAATAAACAAGGAAACATAAAACCACTATTTGAACCAGGGACCATGGTAACTCGTATTGTGAAAGTTGAAGTAGAAAAAGTGAGGTAGAGATTGTAGGGTTAACTTATTAGTAATAGTAGGTAGAGTTGAGCTTGGGTTTGGGGCTTTGGGCAATTGGACTAAAGTATTGGTTGGGCTAGACATAGATTAAAATTTAGTTTTAGATTAAATTTAATAAAATATTTATATTTTATTTATAAATTATATATAAATAATTATAATATTTATATAAAATTTATCGGTTTGGTTTGATTATTTTTACTGTTTTTTTAAGTAAAACCATAACCAAACCAAATATCATTGATTTTTTTAAATTTAAAATCAAACCTAACTAAACCAAACCAAATGTCAATTTTTTTAGTCGATTTGGTTTTTAACCAAACCAATGAACACCCCTAGTTGTAACTAAAGCCTAATAGCTTATGGGCTTATATATTATAAATATTAAATAATAAATATTATATATATATATATATACACACGCACACACTAGTTTAGGTGTACGTGTCTCGCGCGTGTACCTCACTTTATTTAGTTCAAACGTTATACTAAATAGAATATTATTTAAATAATAAAGATGAATACAATAATTAAATTCAACATCTTTTGGAGAATTTATTTAATTAAATCTAACCTTTACTAAAAAAATTTGTCAAAGTCGATCGACATTCATCTACCACATGTAAACTGCAACAAAATAATACGATGATAGAGACATCAAAACAATATAATTATGTCTAACCTTTACACAAAAAATTTTCTCAAAGCCGTCCAACACTTATCTACCATCTGTAAATTATAACAAAATAATATGATAATAGAGATATCAAAATAATACAACTAAACTTAAACTTTACACAAAAAAAAATTTTAAATAGAGATATAAAAACAATACAATTTGACCTAACCTTTACCTAAAAAAAATTCTCAAAGCCGAGTAAATTAATTGAATGAAAATAAAGAAGATGCACACACGTTAAATTCTATTATTAAGCATCTACCAATCTAGAGCATCAATCATATTTTTTCAATAAGTAAATCGATTTCTTTTCTAGTTTAACATGCATCTCAATATATTTATAAAAGTATTTTCTTAATACAATCCTATTTTAGTAGTATTTCTCTATCCTATTTTAGAAATATTTTTCTAATTGATCACTACAAAGGAAAATATTAATTGATTCTCTTTCCATAAATTTTAAAAGTCCCATATATTTTAAGAGTCAGGTTAATATAATATAAAAATGAAAGTCAAACTATTACCAATTAAAAATATAGCTATGTTTTTTATACGAAAGTTCAACTTTCGTACTTCTTTTTATTTTTATAATAGAATACTTTTAAATTAAATTGTTTAAAATCAATATTTTATCGAACTATATTATTTTAAAATTTTATTTTTAGATTGAAAATAAAAGGTGAATTTGTATACGTTTCAAAAGTTACCTTCAATAAATGAAGATGTGAAGAACTTCTTTCCATATATTTTAAGAGTCTTTAATTCAAATATATTTTTTTCTACATATTTTAGGAGTTCAGTTAATATTATAAATATAATTAAATAATAATTGAAAGAAAAATAGTGAAAGACGATTTTGTCAAAAGCAAAAACTTTTAATGAAGAATAAAAAGCTCAAATCACTTTTTTATAGGTCTTCACACTTTTAATAGATTATAGATTATAGATTATAGATTATAGATATAGATTATAGATATATAATAATTAAAAAAAGGTATATTAAAATTTTTGGTTTATTTCGGTTTAGCTATATCTAGCATCTTTTGTTCTTGAATTTTTGTTGCATTGTGTGCTTTGCGTTTGCCTTTATAGTTATTGTTGTTTTTAGACTTCTCTGGGTTTTTCGTTGAGTAGTGGCGTGGGTGGCTAATGGTGGAGTAGGGCCATGTCCTGGGGGGCTGGGGGTGGGGTCGAAGTCCGGTGTTGGGTTAGGTTTGACATGCGGAGTGTGAGGTATTAAGAAGGGAAGAAGAGAGATGATCGGTTGAGGGTAGGATCGTGGAACATAAGGACCCTTCAGGGTAAGTCGATAGAACTGGTTAAGATTCTTAGGAAGAGAAGGATCAGTATTGCGTGTGTCTAGGAGACCAAATGGGTAGGTTCTAAGGCTAGGGATGTAGATTGGTACAAGTTGTGGTACTCCGGAAGTGAGAGGCGTAGGAATGGCGTAGGTATTTTAGTGGACGAGGAGCTTAGGGGAAGGTTGTAGAGGTTAAAAGGGTTGCGTGCCTAGTTCAGAGATGATTGTCATAGGAGGGGATTTTAATGGACACATCGGGGCTTTGCCGATGGACTATGATGATGTGCATGGAAGCTTCAGGTTCGGGGAGAGGAATGTTAAGGGAGCAGCTCTTTTAGATTTTACGAGGGCCTTTGTGTTAGTGGTTGTGAATTCCAGTTTTCCAAAGAAGGAGAAGCATCTGGTTACTTTTCGTAACAGGCTAGCCAGGACTTAGATTGACTTTTTGCTGCTTAGGAAGGGGGATAAAGCATTGTGTAAGGATTATAAGGTAGTCCCGAGTGAGAATCTTGTGACCCAGCATAGACTTCTGATGATGGACTTGGTTACCTAGAAGGGCAAAAAGAGAAGGGGTAGGGAGGGTCGACCTAGAGTTGGTGGGGTGGCCTGACTCCAGTTAGTGCCTTGGAGATAGGGATGAAGTTGAAGGGGATGAGGGTATGGGAGGGTAGGAGGGACGTGGATAGTATGTGGGACAGGGCTGCAGGATGCATCAAAGAGTCTGCTAGAGAGGTGTTGGGTATCTCGAGGGGCTGGTCTGGCAAGTATCGAGGGGATTGGTGGTGGAATGAAGACGTTAAGAAGAAGGTGGAGACGAAGAAGGCGGCTTATGTTAAGTTGGTGGAGAGTAAAGATGAAGAGAAGAAACGGGTTAGCAGAGAGGAGTATAAATTAGCTAAGAAAGAGGCTAAGTTAGCAGTTACAGCTGCTACGACAACAACTTTTGAGAGTTTGTATAGGGGGTTAGAGGAGAAAGGTGGGGAAAATAGGTTGTTTAGGCTTGCCAAGGCTAGGGAGCGGAAGGGTCGGGATCTAGACCAAGTGAAGTGTATTAAGGGGAGGATGACAAAGTATTGGTGGAGGATGCCCTCATAAAGATAAGATGGAAGTCATATTTTCATAAGTTCTTGAATGGTGAGGGGGACAGAGATATTGTGTTAGGAGAGTTGGAGCACACTGGGGAGTGTCGCAATTTTGGCTATTATCGGCGTTTTAGAGTAGAGGAGGTCAGTGAGGCTATCCACAAGATGCGGAGGGGCAGGGCGACGAGGCCCGACGAAATTCCGGTGGATTTTTGAAAGCTTTCTAGCGGGGCTGGGTTGAGATGGCTGACCAACCTGTTTAACAACATTTTCAAGTCCGTGAAGATACCTGAGGCGTGGAGATGTAGCACGATGATCCCATTATGTAAGAACAAGGGTGATATTTATAGTTGCAACAACTACCGGGGTATTAAGTTGTTGAGTCACACAATAAAGATTTGGGAGAGGGTGGTGGAGTGAAGGTTGAGGAAGATTGTGTCTATTTCGGAGAATCAATTTGATTTTATGCTTTGTTGCTCGACGACTGAGGCAATTCACCTAGTGTGTAGACTGGTAGAGCAGTATAGAGAGAGGAAGAAGGATCTTCATATAGTGTTTATTGACTTGAAAAAGGCGTATGACAAGGTCCCTAGGGAGGTTTTTTGGAGATGCTTGGAGGCAAGGGGGGTTCCTGTGGCGTACATCAGAGCGATTAAGGATATGTATAAGAGGGCGAAGACTCGAGTAAGGACGGTGAGAGGAGATTCTGAGCATTTTCCGGTCTTGACAGGGTTGCACCAGGGATCAACTCTTAGTCCATTTTTATTTGCTGTGGTGATGAATGTGTTGACGCGAAATATACAAGGCGACGTACCTTGGTGTAAGCTTTTTGCGGATGATGTAGTTTTGATTGAGGAGTCACGGCAAGGTGTTAGCGATAAGCTGGAGGTTTGGAGATAAAACTTGGGGTCTAAAGGTTTCAGATTGAGTAGGACCAAGACGGAGTATTTTGAGTGCAAGTTTAGTGACTTGAGGCAAGAGGATGAGGTGGTAGTGAAGTTGGAATCTCAAGCAGTCTGTAAGAGGGATAGTTTTAAGTATCTTGGGTGTACGATCCAGGGGAATGGGGAGATAGATGAGGATGTATCTCACCGTATTAGGGCAGGTTGGATAAAATGGAGGATCGTTTCGGGAATTTTATGTGATAAGAAGGTACCTCCCAAGCTGAAAGGCAAATTTTATAGAATTACGGTCCAACCAGCTATACTGTATGGAGCGGAGTGTTGGCCAGTTAAGAGTTCTCATATCCAAAAGTTAAAGGTGGATGAAATGAGAATGTTGTGTTGGATGTGTGGTCTTACAAGGGCGGACAAGGTTAGGAATAAGATTATTCGGGAGAAGGCGGGAGTGGTATCGATGGAGGATAAAATGCGGGAAGTGAGGTTGAGATGGTTTGGTCATGTGATGATGAAGGACACGGATGCCCCAGTTCGTAGATGTGAGAGGCTGGTGTTAGATGGTTTCAAACGGGGAAGGGGTAGACCGAAAAATACTGGAGAGAAGTGATTAGACGTGACATGGAGCAGTTACAGCTCACCGAGGACATGACCCTGGATAGGAAGGTTTGGAGGAAGAACACTAGGATAGAGGGAATCGTAGTCAATAGTTAGGTTTTGTTTGGTGTCTTTTGTTTGGTAATATACATTATTTTTATGGTTGTCGTATCTATGTTAGTTTTATCACATTTCTTGCTTTGGAAGTTCTGGTTTATTGCCTTGTGTCTTGAGCCGGGGGTGTATCGGAAACAGCCTCTCTACTTCTTTAGAGGTAGTGGTATGGACTGCGTATATTCTACCCTCTCCAGACCCCACTAGGTGGGAATATACTGGGTTTGTTGTTGTTGTGGTTTATTTCGGTTTAAATCGAAAACTGAATTACGTCAACCTAAAAATCAAACCGAAATACCAAATTTATTAAAAAATAAACCAAAATCAAGCCATAAAAACAAAATAATTTGATTTGATTCGGAATTTTAATTTTTCGATATCTATGCCCTCAGGAAAAGAGTAAAACGTGTCGCTTCATGCTCAAATTACTTCTCCTTAAAACTCCTCGCACCGCTCATCGCCGCCACCGTAAACTAGGGTTTTCAACAAACCGTTTACAATTTCCATCCAAAAAAAATGGAAGAAAAAGGCACGATAACAAGCCCTAAAACCATACAAGAACTCGCCGTAGAAGGTCAAAAGCATTTAGAAGACACAATAGAAGCCGCACATCAAATCCTCTCCGCTATGAACGACGAACTCTGTAACCCATCACTTTGGTCCACTCCAAATCCGTCAACTACAACCTCTCCGTCCCCGGCAGCGCCGGCGCTGGCCGCGGGTGGTGGTGGTTTGAGTAATGGACAGCAGCAGCATTTAAACGGGGATGTTTTATCGGATACGTCGTCGTCTTCTTCGGCTTCGGCCTCGGCTTCGGCTCAGCATTTGGATATTGGTGGAGGTGCGCTTGAAGAATCGCGGTTACGTTATAAGTTATCTGTTGCTTGGTTGCGTTCTGTTCTTACGGCGATTGCTAATTCACAGAAGGTAATGAATTCTACGTATAGAAAATGCATGGTTTTCTTAAATTAATGGTCAAAAACACACCTAAATATTCTGATTTTTCTGAGTTTCATACATGATGGTGCAAGTAAAACGTGATTTTTTTTTAAAAAGGCAGTTTTTGTTTTCAAAGTAAAAAATGATATTTAAAAATTGGAGTTGTGTTTGGTCATGAATTTAGTAATCTTTGAATTTGTGAGTAGTTTTGAGTGGAAAAAGTGAAAACAGTTTTTGTTGTTTTTCAGATTCTTGAAAATTCTGGAATTAAGTTGAATTTCGGAATTTTACTGGCAAATGTGTTTCACAGAGTTGAACGGTAAAAAGTGAAAAATTTTCGTGGCCAAACACTCCCTTAATCTGAACTGACAACTAAACGCTCCAACTCGTTCCCACACACCTTGATGTGGACTGGCATCTAAACACTCCAACTCGTTCCCACCACCAGATGCTGATGTGGCACATAAATTTTGAAGGTGTCTAGATGATCATATTAAGTTGTTGGAATGTTCAACTGACACAGGGGAGACGAGGTGTGTAGATGTGTATACTAAAAGTTGGAGTGTTTACTTGTCGGCTGAGGCCAAGTTTGAGTGTTTGTTTATTGTATTATGCATTTTGTATTTGTGTAATATTATAATTTGTATGGTTAAGATAGTGATCCAAGTAAAAGTTTGATTGATATAATCATGAATCAACTATGGCTCTATCATAAGCTAGTTGGATTTGCTATATGACTGGATCACTTCTAGTGAGGTCCATTATGTGAATGAATGAAGAGATGAAAGTAAAAAAGAGGTGTAAAATGCTCCAAGGGATTTGGTTCAATGCCAAAGGTAGTTCAACATAGGATGTGCGGTAGGCTAGCGCGATGAGTTTAGATCGAATGTAGAGAACCTCTAGTTTCAGGGGTCCCAAAACTGTTGAATACTGGAATGAAATGTCTCCATATGGAGCCCAATGGATATGGTCATATGGAGGATTCATATATCCCCACCATCATCTATCTTGAGGTTGAGACGTAAATGGTGCTGGTGGTGCCGTGGTGTTCTGTTAGATGGTAGTTTTGGTTGGGAATGCACCTAAAATAGATATTCTAGAAATTTTGTTCCTTGGGAATGCTATAGGAAAGAAAACCATCATCCAGTCTGAGCAAAAAAAAAATATATAAATTATATAGCGGTAAAGGTATATCGACTGTGAAAGGAATTTGGTGATTGAGATGGGCAAAACACGTGTGGTCATATCTACTTGCACAATTTGCCCTAACAATATGAGCATCATTTGTTCATGGCAATTTTATATTTGATTTTCTTTTTATTTATAAGAGACAAGGATGAGCATTTCTTGACTTATGAATATAATATTCACTTGTTTGATTATCCATTATCATTAGCTGATAAAGCTCAACTCTGCTGCTTTCCATTTGTTTGATTTGTCTTATGTCCTTCTGGTGTTTATATGGGGAAGAGGGAGATAGTGATTCAACTGTGTTATCCAGGTTGTTCTTGTTTCAGCTGTTTAAACACTCATGAGGTGTAAGTACTTGTAGCAATATAACGTACTGCATTTTTATCCTTTTCAAGAGAGATCGAGCACTATAATCACACATTGATCCTTGTTTTGGTATATGGATTGCTTTACATTTGTGTATTGGAGAATCTTAGAATTTTGTAAGTTGTTGCTATTCGTCTAGTTTTAAATATAGATCACTAACACTGAATGCCCTTTTTTTCATTCAACATACGTGCCACTACACATTATTTGAGTTTATTACGTTCTTTCAACAACTCCATACTTTTGAATGCGAAAGTATTTGTTCCATTTGAACTGCAAGTTGTCAAACTCTCCTTCATGGTGTTTCATGGTTAACAAGTTATATTTTCTTGCATGATTTGGATAATTGTTGACTTGTTGAATGATACTTCACACTCTTTACCGTCTTTTTATTCTAGGCAAAAGCATTGGAAGCTGCTTCCGCCAGTGGTTCACTATCTGCCGCAGATCAAGCTGAAATTGAACAGCTTGAGGACCGGGCCTCTACATTAAAAAAGGTATTGATAACATATCAAGTTTTGACATCTTGGAATTTCCTTGGATTTTTGTTGGTTTCGGAGGTGCATGGTGGGTCGGGGTTGGGGAAGTGAATGTTTATGCTAACATTTGAACTATGACTGATTTCTTCCTTGATCCATTGGGTAATTTCTTCTTCATTAAGACAAAATTGAGGTAAACCAATGTTACATTTCCATTCCGGACACCCCAAAATGTCTCACTGTACAAACTTTCAGAAGTCTCAATACCTCAAATCTGAATAATGTGACTTTGTGACATCTTATGAAAACCTGGTTCGACATCCTCTGATTGTTGTACATACTGTATTATTATTAATTTTCAACTAAATCTCCTATTACGTTAAATAGTCAAATCGTGTTTCATTTGCTTTATGTCTCCCCCTTACGGCAATGAGAAGTCTTCAACGGCAGGTAGAGTTTTATCTATCTTGAATGCTGCATGCCTGTAAGCTTTCTATTAAGCTAGTGAAGAAACCAAGTTGCTAATGTGAATCAAGATTTTAAGCATACTTTCTTGTACTTTAAATTGCAGGAGCTTGTTGACAAGAACAAGCATCTCAAGCTTCTGATTGATCAGCTTCGAGAACTTCTTTCTGACCGATCAACATGGCAGAGTCCCTGTTCTACATGACTGCTCCTATAACTTTAAGCAGATAAGATGTTAGAGATGCCAAAGGGAATTGTATTCAACCCTAAGTCTCTCTCCCCCCCCCCCTTTTGTACAGAGTTTACTGTTAGACAAACAATTGGTCGTCGCGCATGCCTCCAATAATGCTGCTCGTGGTGCTACCATTGTTTATGTTTAGATGGTCTGTCTGGTCTGAAATGAGGTGAAATTGTGTAGAATATAACATGTTAGAGTGGGAAGACTGAAGAGGTAAAAGGAGAAACCTTATAATGTTTATTTTGGGTAAACTAATTGTATTGTTGCAGCTAATTGTGCCTTGGTTTGTTGTGGTGATGAGCTTTCTGTCACTTCCCCATTATTCAGAGGCCTGCAAAAATGATCGAGCTTTCGGAAAAAGGCATATGAATTGGCCTCAACTAGCAACTAAACACATCAACTTTTCTGCCCCTCATTTGTCTTGCATATGAAATTGGTCATAGAACACATACATCCATTTGCTTATTGAAAGGCAAGTGTATGCAGTCCCTCTTTGTGGGATTACACAGGTCTTTGTGGGATTACACTAGGTATATTATTGCCAATGCATGCAGTATCTGTTCTTACATTTTGCTTTTAAATTCTTCCAACCGCTTGTATGCTTATTTTATTTTGCATACCAAAACTATGTCGAACATGGTTATTTTCAGTCTTTGGAGCTTCATTTTTTTATTTTCATGGCAGTTTTGCTTTCTCGGTAACTTGAATTCACAATGTTAGGGTTGGAGGTGAAAGTTAGCTTAGCATTCGAGCAACTCTTGAACTTTGTTGTTAGGGTGATGCATGATATTTGAAAGACTTGCTTAAGGATTTTCCCACTTTGGTCTACTACGATTCTGCCACAGATTCTTTCATTTTGGTCTATCCACCTTGCTTTGTCTCAAGCTAGAGATATGTTTTGACATTTCCCATGACCAAAAAGACGAGGTGATTAATTCATAAAATTAAAATAAAGAAGATTCATAAAAATAAAATAAAGATAAAGCGATTCTTTTTCATCTGCTTAAGATAAAAGCTTTGACCGTTAAAAACTATAATCGAAATACGACAACAATGAGTTTCCAGTATTTAACACTATTATAAAAATATGTAAACACATTAACAACTTCACTATACAACATTACAACTGAAACTACGCAAATATGAATTGCAACTTATGACTAATGCAAAATCATCTTCATTTGACATCTTGCAATTCGATTTTCAATCAGGGTGACATGAAACTTCATACTGTGTTCCTCCACTAATAACTGAATAGCAACGTTTCTACTGTTCAACACAGCAAGGGCTCGTTTGGTACAAGGGAAGAGGGATTACTAATCTCAAGATTAATTTTAGGATGAGCTTAACCTGTGTTTGGTTGATATAAATGCATTGGATAACTCATCCAGGGATTAGTTCTCCCGGGATTATAGTGTAATTTTTAACCCACCATGAGCGTGGGATAACTAATGGATCAAACATAGTTATCTGCACGCTACAACATTGTACACTCAGCTTGATAGCTCAAATCAAACACTAATAAAAAAGGTTGTATACTTTACGGAAATCAAAACTTTAACCATTTATGAGACTCATAATGCAAACAATTATCAGGATTAATGAATCATATATTCATATGGGTAGCCTAGAAAACACAATTAGGGGATCAATCAAAGTAACAAATCCTTTACAGTCACAGACCTGTAAAGAAACATTGTTGGACTATGAAGGGGTCGGTCACTGGAAAAGACAGCTGAGGAAGTGAGGAGATAGCATCAATGTCACAAGGTACACACAACTTGGCTGACGGCATTTTCTGCAGATGTCGCGGTTATGTCCAACACTTGGAAGTAATTTCTTCAAGGTCAGCATCCACACTTGATATGTCTGCAGGCGTAATTTCTGCAGACGTAACACTTAGAAATCCTGCGACGTGTTTGCACATCACAGCCCTATCAAACTCAGCATCCACACTTGATACAAAACTTAGCCTCACTGTAATTAGTTTAATTTTGCTTAACTACCTCATTGGAGGTCTCCAACATATACTTAATGCAGAGGAATACAACATTATCATTTTCAAAAAGGTGAAAAAAAAAAAATTAACCCCAATATAAAAAAAATGGGCTGATCTAAACTTTGATGTAGCAGTTAAGGACATAAAGAAGTAAATATTTTGGTCAGATTATTAGTTCTTGGTTGACGGGAAATAGAGAAAGAAGGGGAAGAAGACAGACTTGAAATAGAAGGGAAGGGGAAGGAAGAGAAATGAGGGGCTTTTGTCCAGCTGACCAATTCATCACAGTGCACTTAGCAGTCACTCTATGCATGTATGACTTTGGGAAAATCAAGAGAACATCCTGGAATGAACGCACGTCAAATCAAGATTTGAGACAAGTAAAGAAAGATTAAGATTGACCTGTTTAGAATGGAAACCGGGTAGAGCAGTAGGAACATTGATCAGCCCAAGTAAAATAACACTAAAGCTAGGCTTTTCTTCCCATAACTATGCTATACTCTCTGAATAATAACAGAAGCCAAGACTACAAGTTTGAGAATACATGAGAGCAGTGGTTCTCGACCATTTGTGTATCCATTGTATATATATTCTTGTCTTACTGACAAAAATAATTAATTCTTGGAATATGATTATTAATAATCTCAGTGACTATTGGTATGTTTAGTTGGGTGGGTGTCGTTAGGTACCCTATTTTGAGTCATGGAAGCGCAAGGCCAAAACATGTGTGCCACGCACTATCATCTCAGTTGTACAGTAAGCTGTTGCTTGACACTAAATAGTAATTCTCTGGTTATAAATCCTTGATTCCAGGAATTTCCTAACCTAATAATATCCTTTTTTTCTGATAATGCTAAAAGTATTGACGAACAAAAGCACTAAGAAAGTCCTACATAAGTTTACAAGTTGTTCAGGAGACTAAGCATGTCACACGACATTTACTTCATTTACAATAGACTGCCTGCACCAAAAATAGAGCAAAGGAAATGATAAAGATATTTCATTCATACAAAATAATATCCTCATGCGCTTCAACTACCAGTTGTGGCTTTTAAACCTGAAGCACTACAGTTCGGTGAAAGAATCTCCCGAGCACTACAGTATCGGTGAACGAATCTCCTGAAGCACTACATACTCGGAGAAAGAATCTAACCGTCCATCTCAGAGACATAAGGCAATGAGTGGAGTAGCTAAAGATACTATCCAACACTTTGAAAATCCTTGCACAAACAAATGTATGACATAACCCAAAAATTTGGAACAGATTTGGCGTTGATATCATCTGAAAAAATTTGGCCCGGGCATTATAAGATTGCTTGCGAAAACCTAACATTGCCCATGAGAAATAAATGTATTCAACACCTTAACTAGTACGTACTATATTTTTGTTGACTTTTGAAATTCCCAAGAAGGAAATTGCAATCTCAGGTTTTCTCAACCTAGTTTATAGTCACATTTGATTCATTCTCCCTCAAACAAGTTATAGATGATCTAAAATATATTATAATGCACCCAATAATTGCCATTCTCACAGGCAGCATTCTTAAAAATCTTATACTCCCCATTTGAGAACAGCAATGTACTCCAAACGCTCAACTCGAATAACAAGCCTAATTTGGAGTTGTTTGTAACCAACTAGCGACTCAACTGAAGCTACATCCTGAACATGATACCAAAGGAAACTATTTTCTGTGACAGCTGAGGCTAAGAGCATAGGAGTTTCGCTATAGTTTTGGAAGGATATCGCATCTGGATCTTATCCTTTTGTACCAAGCTTTCCAGTTATTCATGCACCTAAGTCCACTAAATGTTTTCTTTTTTATTGATTAGTGCACTTATAACATGGGATTTTCTGGTTATAGTAAGTAAAACAATATAATATAGACAGATTCCAACTAGCTATCAGCCTTGAAACAACATTAACTACAGCTAAACTAACAGATAATCAAGAAGAGATTAAAATTTGCAGTAGAACTTAAAAAAGATAAATGGCATTGCATATTTTACCCGCAAACAAGAAATAAGGCCTGCAGCGGTACCCCAAAATGGGAACAGCATCAGTGAGAAGACCACAAAGAGGCTTGACCATCCAGGGGATTGAAGTTATCCCTGAATAAGCCTGAGATTCAGAAGGCTGCACTTTTTGTACATCCTTCATATAGTGCTCTGTACCTATGTGGAAAAAGCTCCACCAAGTCCTTGGCTTATTCCGTACAAAGGTTCAACATTTGAGAGTAAGAATAAAATAGAGCAGACTAACTCTGAATTTGAAGCACCCATATCCGTATTTGAGCTTTTCACATTCATCTAAAAAATTAATGAAAAGAACTACAGATGAAAGTAGATCCCCACATAACATCAGAGTAAAATTAACTCGTTGTAACCATCTTGTAGTGTGCAGACGAAATAAGAGCAGGCTTGCATGATACCCTAAGAAATTTCCTACAACACCCATATCCAGCACAGAGATGACAAAACAATCTATCCGTCATGTCAATAATATGTGCAGAGTGCGTAGAATGCATGTATGACTTTGGGAAAATCTCCCTTACAGTATTCAGATATCCACCACAATCAGTAACCATATCAGGAGATCTCATAAATCAATTGCGTCTGTTTGATCAAAATGATATAAAACAAAGGGTAAAGACAATAAGAAAAGAATGAGATATTGATACAAAATCGAAGTAGCCATATAAAATAACCAAGTCAAAACTAGAAACTTATTGTGTTTTGCCGCTCAGCAGGGGCAACACACTGCCACAATGATTGATAAGGTGGAAGACTAGCTGCATCCAACCCAAGTAATGAAAGGCTCCGTGCATATTCCTGAATATCAAGAAATAATTGCATGCAGATCTTGTCAGTATCAGACAAATTGTGATCCGAGACATCTGAGCTTGCTCCAGCTCGTCTTTGAGCACCCAAACGTAGTTTTTGAAGAGAAGATTCTGTTCTTCTACTCATATTGACAAGTTCTGACACTAAATCATTGTAACGTTGAGTTATTTCCAAAACAGCACCTTGCAAGAGCTCATTCCTCATCTCATTGGTCAGACATGTTGCAGCCCTTTCTCCCTCCAAAAATTCCTTCAACGGACGCAGTACTCCAGAGACATATGGAGAATGCCTGACAGGGAGAGGCTTGTTAGTCATCCTGTAGGTAGCAGTTATTCCTTTCAACTGCCTTAAGTCCTCTGCAGATTTCTCAACTATTGTGTCAATTATTGCACTCATCACAATTGGCAGATGGCCCTTTAGCGACGTCCCACCTTGTAAAATACTCTGTTTAACAAAATCACAAACTTCAGCAGGGCATGACTTGAGCAACTCAAGTATGTGTTCAAGGTAATCACCACACACTTCCTCCACCAAACGGTTCAAATCATGAACTATGTATACTAAATCATCCAGGACTGCAGAAACCGCCCATTCAAATCCTGTGTTTGAGCCTACGTTATCAGTAGCTTTACGAGCAGCCAATCCAGCAGATAACCAGCTTGAGAATCTGGAAATAAGCTGCAAAGACAAACGCAAGAACTTGTCCGAGCAAGATAAGACAAGAACATCATCTCTCCAGCAAGATCTCAAACACTCTAAAAGAGACACACTCTGCTTTAAAATCAAATCTTGAGGCTTCCTCTTGTCAGACGCCACCGGGACAAGACCACCAACACTCAGCGCAGAATCAAGAGCCCCAGCTATCTCCTGAAACCTCAACGAGAAATAGACCCCCACATTCCACTGCTTCATAAAGTCAACATATGCAGCTTCCGATCGAAACTTAACCACTTCAGCCCGCGAGGGACAGTACCCTTCTAAATGTGCCAAGAAATCCAAACTCGCTTTGTAATTCTTAAGAAATACACTAGGCCTTCCAGGAGAGAACACTACCGGTTTCCCTTTTTGTATTGCAGAATGAACCTCTTTAAGAATCGAATTCGCAAGAAAGCTCGAAACATGCAAACCCGAATTTTCAATAGATGATATATCCAACAAAAACTTACAATCATCCTCTATATACTTCTTAATCTTAACATAATCCACCTCAAGTTCATTCCCAGACGATCCACTAACAACCCCAGATGCAGCATTCTCCGGTATAACCTTCCGAATCAAAGGTCCCACTACACTCAACCTAAACGTCTCCTCCGCATTCTTAGTATTATCAATCGCAGCATACGCACGTAAACAATTATAAATCGCATTCACATCCTTATTCTCAAGTCCATCAACAAGACAATTTCCTAAACTAGCATCCAACAATGAACTCACATTCATTATCCGCTTCTCCATATTCTCAATAAAAGGCATATTCTTAGCATGCGAAATATAAAACTTCAACCTATTCATTTCACTAGCAATTCTTTCTAACAACATACTCTGACTCTCCCTACTCTCCCTATCATCTTGACCCCCATTCGATGGTACACAGTTAGGCAATTCCTTAATCAATTTCTCAACTTTAGACACAACATGAAATGTATCAAGTAAAAGTTCAAGAACTTCCCTAGCTTCACCAGCTTCATCTCGTTGTTTCAGCCTCTCCTGTAACAAAAAAAGACACCAGTTAACAGATCCGCGAAACAAACCTATTTTGTCTTGGATTTTAACTACGGGTGCGTGCAAGGGCGGAGCTCGCATGCAATGAGGGGAACCCCCCAAAATTGTACTTCCTCCATCCCAATTTATGTGGCATACTTTCCTTTTTTGTCTGTTGCAAAAAAAAATGTCATATTTCCTTATTTGGCAACTATTTAATGGCAGCATCCCCATTCTATCCTTGCTGGGTCCACTTAATAAGAAAAGACAACCAAAAAGTAAACATTAAATTGATTTTAAGAGAGACAATTTTGTAAACTTTACAAAGTCATCATTTATTTCTTAAACTCCGTGTCCGGTCAAAAGGCGACACATAAAATGGAACAGAGTAAGTACCATTTATACATGGTTAAAATTATTTTTTAACCCCCTTCGGCTAGTTTGTGTGTGGGCCCCTCGATGAAAATCCTAGCTCCGCCATGGGTGCGCGCATACATATGTATTACAGATGAATGTACTAACCTGTAAAAGACAAAGACACCCAATAAGGGACCCCTGAAACGAACCTAGTTTGTCTCGGATTTCAACTAAAGGTGCATGCCAGGGGCGGAGCTAGCATGCAATGAGGGGAACCCCCAAAATTGTACTAATTATACATGACTAAAATTATTCTTTTAATGTAGATATAGTAGATGTCAACCCTGCTAGTTTGTGTGCCACTTTTGAAGAGCGTTGGTGACAATTATTGGTGCGCACATACATACATACATACGTATTACAGATGAATCCATACTAACCTGTAACAAAAAAAGACAGCCAAAAAGGGACCCCCAAACGAACCTAGTTTGTCTCAGATTTCAACTAAAGGTGCACGCCAGCCCCCATAATTGTACTATTTTTATACATGGTTAAAATTATTATTTTTTATGTATATATAGTATATGTTGAACCCGTTCAGCTAATTTATGTGTGCACTTTTTAAAGACCCTCAACGAAAATCCTAGCTCCACCACTGGTGTGTGCATCCCTCAACGAAAATCCTAGCTCCACCACTGGTGCGTGCATACATACATACATACATCTTACAGATGAATAGTACTAACCTGTAACAAACCCCTGAAATGAACATATTTTGTCTCGGATTTCAACTAAAGGTGCACGCTAGGGGCGGAGCTAGCATGCAATGAAGGGAACTCCCAACATTCTACTATTTATACATGGTTAAAATTATTATTTTTTTGTTAAGTATATATACTAGATGTTGAACCCATTGGCTAGTTTGTGTGCGCATTTTGAAGCCCCTCAATAAAAATGAAAATCCTAACTCTGCCACTGGTGCGCGCATACATACATACATACATACATATGTATTAGAGATGAATGTACTAACCTGTAACAAACAAAGACATCCAATAAGGGACTCCCGAAAGGAACCTAATTTCTCACGTATTTCAAGTAACGGTGCGCGCATACGTACTACAGATGAATCGACGTCAATTAAGTTAGTACTAAGACTAACGAAATCGGCGTAATCGCGGTTGATGAGTTCAACGAGATCGTGTTGTAAGGAAGTGAAATGGGTTTTGAGTTCGGTACGGAGAGTCTGTAAAGGGACGAAAGTACGTAAATCGGAGATGTAAGATTGTGGATCGAAGTTTTGGGATTGGAAGAGTGATGGGTTAAGCCATTGTGGAGGATTCGGGTCAGATGGGTCACCGAAGAGATCGGTGGTAGAACGGGGGTGTGGGGAGGGGGTAGGAGAGGGGGGTGGTGGAGATTGAAGATCTTGCATTTTGTTGGGTGTTTTGTGGGATTTGAGGGAAAATGGTGTGTGTCGTTTTGAGGATTTGTAGAAGGGAGTATGTATATCAAGATCTGGAGGGATTAACGTTCAGTGTCTGTTTGTTTACTTAGTTGAGAAGAGTTGGGGAGAAGACCTTTTCCTTAACGAGAAAATGATCAAAGATGGTGCTTTGAAATTTGAGATTAATACTACTATTATTTAATGTTAGGTTAATATTTAATTTGGAAATTATTTTTCATATTATTTCCTAATTTAT
>NC_061111.1:204852404-204863478 GCF_002878395.1 Capsicum annuum | reverse complement strand
TACCGCTCTTATGCGTTCTTATTGAAGAAATTCTCTCCTCTTTTTACCGGTCGAGCTTTCGCTTCTCTAACCCTCCGAAGACACGATCAATAGGGCGCTAATCTAATGCAGTGAAGGAGGCTTACAACAATGATATCCTACCTTAGCTGCTTTATCCTTCCCTCAACCTCCCCAGAAAGAGTCCATTCATTGTTGTCTTGGGGAACCTGAAATGGAATCGTTTTAAGAACCAACCACAGAAATTTCCACCGATTGATATTTCCTGACGCTCTTATTTCGCGCATGCGCTTTGCGCTCTTGGCTTAACCACATCAAAGAGGAATCGAACCACTTCTAGTTTTTTGAAAATTCTAATCCATTTGATGTCTACCACCCTTTTTCAACACCATTTTGCTCATTCATTTGCGCATTTTGCTCATCAGCATTTCTATCCGTTTTGTCGTCTAATTGGAATTCCTTATTTGGAATGACTTGGAAGACAAACAAATGTGATAAAGATGCGACCGTATAAAATGAATATTCATCAAATTTACTATTTTTCAATTTGTTCTTTCATCGATGGAAAATGAAAAATCAAAAAAATGATTCATTCCCCTTTCTAAGAGGAGTAGGATCAAGTTGAGACCCCTCCGTGGTCTTAGACTGGTTAGTCGCGATGGACCAGTAATTCGAACTAGAAGAAATTATGGACTCGGATCGGTTACATTTCACTACCACGAAGATGAAATTGAAGAAAAACAAAAAGACAGGCTTATGGTGAGCACATGTACAACAGAATCCTCAGAATCGTATGATTCAGATACTTGACGAAATGAACAGATAAAAGATCGGGATAGCCGGGATGACCTATTTCAAGATCAGATGATCCACCTCTTTGTCCTCTTGGGAAGGCTAACTCGGATAGGTCAGATACTAGGAAAGAGCCCATAAAAGAGAGATAGGATGCCCTTTCTGATTATGATGCGTAGATTAAAATCGAAGTTTCAACTTAGACTCTAATTAAGCTATCCTATAGAACTGAGAGAACAACATATCTGTTAACATTAAATCGAGGCTTTCAACCTTTCATCAACATAGGTGACAACGAGCCAGGCAGAGACGGAAGAGATCAAACATGGGAATAAGAAGCAAACTCGCCTTCCTTTTTGATCATTTTGATAGAGGGGGATGAAGAAAGTGGACATGATATAAAAACCAAAAGCAATATAAGTAAGCACATGAAATCCTGATGTATTTCTAACTTCAACTCGGACAATAAATAATTATACAATAGAAAACACTATCTAAAGAGTTTTATCTCAAGCATACAAAAGAGCAACCTGCCAGGGCAAGAAATCCTATCTCAATATATGCTCCTCCAAGGCAAGGCCTGAGGGTGTATTGAGTCCAACTAAATTTTATATTCAATTCAAAATTCAAATTGAAGTATGATACTTTTCTTATATCTGATAATTCTATATCGGTTGACACCTCTTGGAAACCAAACCAGAAAGAGAATTTATGAAAGTTCGTCCAATGACAGCTCTTGACCAATATTAGATAGCTGCCAGAAAGAATGACTCTTTGTACGAAGAGTGATATGTGAGAAAAAGTCAGTCTGCGTTCAAGAGTTTTACTAGAACTTCCTCAGTTAACTTGAGTAGGCTACCCATCATATGACGATCAATCCGGCTGCATTTGTCTCATCTCTCCAAAAATTTTCTTGGTTGGACACCCTTGTGATGACCGCCAAAGCTATGCCATCTTTATTCCAACTTTCTCTGTGTTGTCAAGGATCTACACACGCAGAATGTATACCCCACCCTAAGCTAAGAGCCATAGCAAGAGATATAGCGTTGGCTGTAGGCTTAGTGAGCTCATAAACTGGCGAATCAATTCATTTGAAAGAGAAAGTCGGGTCTAGCTGATTCCCGAGTTGACCAATGATAGATAGGTAGGAATGGCATAAGAAATAATGATAGCATAAATAATACCAATATTACTAATACAAGTATTATTAATGCAAACATTACTAATACATTCTATTCAAAATTATTTTTATACAATCTAACAATGACTCCTACGTTTCAATCGAAGGAAAGTATTCAAAAAAAAAGTTCGGTAAAACATTTATAGAAGTATGTTTTTTCGTGTTATCAAAGTCAAATAACTTAAATTGATACGACAGGTGGTAATTTATAATTTTTTTTATATATAATTTTTGAAACACTTAAAATTTAAATGTGTAAGGGCCTTAGAAATGTCGTTTGAACTTTTTGTCCTTCATTAAAAGTTTTTTCTTTGGACAAAATCGTATTTTCACTATTTTTCTAATATTTAAGAGTTGAAAATTAATTAAATATATTTATGATAAAATATTTCCTTATTATAAGTCATCAGAATTAATGACAACTAATATTTTTCATTACTTTAAGAATTCTATGTCAACTAAATTTGATTTTAAGAAGATTTGAGAAATCTAGAAATAAATATAAAAACGTTATAATAAAGATAATTTAAGAAGTACCAAACTTTTAAAAGTTTTAAGTACGTAATAAGAATGTAATCAATGATTTTGTAAAGATTTAACTTTAGAAACAAAAAAATTATAAATATAGAAAAAAAAACTATAACTTGACTTTAAAAATAAGAAAAGATTTTAAATATAGAAAAAAAAAATGTACCACAAATTAGTTTGAATTGATGTGTCTCTCTTAACCTCTGGCGGCAAGGAAAATAGGTACTGCATGACAAACACAAAAGTGATGATCCCATCAATCATTTAGAACTTCTGGTGGTAAAATATATATATGCTTACACTAAAATATATGTTTATGTTTACATTATTATATTAAAGTGTGAAGAATATTTAAAAAGTGATTCAAACTTTAACACTTTATTTAAAATCTCCACAATAGGTAAAATTATTTAATTTTAAAGGATCAAAAGTTACACGTGTGAGACACGTACTATTAAATTGGTATATAAAAGTGTCGTGCAAAGCTGGTGAAGGTTGTCCTGTCAGCTTCCTCACAGGGGCATTTTCGTAATTTCGTAAGAGGTAATATAGTCTTTTCATTGTTTGTCTGATTGTAATTTCATGATTCAACTCTGTAATATTTGATTTTCTCGTAATATATAGAAGTGTCTTGGGAAGCTAGTGAAGCTTGTCCTGCCAGCTTCCTCAAAGGGGAATTTTCATCATTTCATAAGGGATAATATAGTCTTTTCATTATTTGTTTGACTATAATTTCATGATTCAACTTTGTAGTGTTTGATTTTCTCAATTCATTTAAAACCTTACACGTCAAATTCTTCTTCAGTCAAATCCCTCTTCATCCAAATCCTTACACGTCAAAACCTTACCATAAATATTGTCTTCACCTAAATTTTGAATTTACAGTCTTGTTCCATTCTCCATTTGGTCTTTGTTGTCAATTTCTCTGATTCTACTAAGGAAACTGCTTGATTTGTTAGCCGTTGTTCTCTGTCTTAAATTTTGATTATCTGCATAGCTTGGTTCTCATATCTGTTGTTGTATATGAAACTGTAAGTAAGTATGGTTTTATTCAAATAAAAAAAAAAATGAAAATTAAAGTTTAACTGTGTTTGACACATCGGATGGGTCTTGTGAAAGTTCTACCAGGGAAAACCATTTACTTTTGTTGTTTGCAGAGATTTATATAATGTTGAATTGTCGTGTAACCTCATTGGTTAAAAGTTTATTTATACTAATTTTAGTGTTGTATGCTTGAGTAGCCATAACTTATAGTAGGACTGAATTATCAATGGCAATATCCAACATCCTTGATGACTTATTGGAAGAAGTAACCTGCTTTAATTTTCCTCTTTGGTTAAAAGTTTATTCATGCTAATTTTTAGAGTTGTATGGTTAATTAGTCATAAGTTGTAGTGGGATTGAAGTATTAATGTCCATATCCAACATCCTGATGACTTATCAAAAGAAGTAGCTTCCTTTAATTTTTCTGTCTATAAGCTAATTCTATCAATTATTTATCAAATCATTGGCAAATTTGTATTACCTATAGTCTTTCCTGAATTTTTATGTGCATGATGATTAAAAAAAAGGAAAAATGGTTCAACAAAGAGTGATTAAAATTGAAACAAGAAGGAAAATTTTGGTACCGACCTAAATATCATATGTCCAGAATATAATATAGGATTATCGTATGGTTTTTGGTATCAGAGCACCATAGCTGCCATAAAATTCCCTTTTAATAAGTTCTGGAACTTATTTTAGTTGCCTCAAAAAGGAATTAACTGTCCCACCTACACCAACATACATCCAAATTTGTATTACCTGCAGTTTTACCACTATATAAGTTCATTTGTTAGTTTACTCTTTACCATATATTGCTATTCAATTTGTACCTTCCCCTGTCATAATGAAACAGAGTCTGGCATAATGGATCAACAACTTTCTGTCAATGCTATCACAAAAGAAATTATATATTGGACCTGTACGGTTAAGGTGGTCGATATGTTCTGACCTCGTAAGAGTAGAAATCAAAGTGTGCAGTTTCAGACAATGCTTGTACAGGATGAAAACGTAAGTTTACCTATATGCATGTTCTTGTTGGAAAATGGTATTGATACTCAACATGTTTTTTAAAATATTATTACCTACGAAAACTTCAGAAACGACGAGTTGAAGCCCCATAAAAGCAACAATAATTTTAAATTTTAACAACTTTCTCTATAAATTCTATTCGCACATCTAAACCTTTCTCTACCTAACTTGACTACAGGAACAACAGGTTGCCATAGTAATTTATGGTGATGATTTTCCCAAGTACGAGAGGCTATTTGCTCCTTTCAAGACATATTTTGTATCGTGCGCGAAAGTTAGAGAGCCCAGGCTGGTACGTACGAATGTGTAGTAAATAGACACACAATTGTTGTGGCCATTACCAATAAAGGGGGAAGGAACTATCCTTTCCTCATCCAAGAATGTTGAACACAATTTCTTTTCCAGCTATTGAGCTCTACGTCCAGGTGTTGCATTTGGTAAGCTCCCATTTTACGCCTTCGCCTTCTTTTCGCGCCAACTAACTGTGCCCTACTAAATAAATCAACTGGTAACATCTCATTTTTTATTACACTAGACTTACTGAGAGAAGTATCTAACTGTAGAGCACTACAATATACCTCCGACCAAAGTAAGCACTTTCGGGAGGCAATCGTAATGGATCAGAGGTGAGCTACTCGCCCCATTCTGCTTATTAAGGCATATTTGTGGCATAAAAATTTATATGTTTTTTATATGGATTAGAAAAGAACCTTCCCTATATACTATATGGGATGATTTATCAAGGCTCTACATTACCACATCACTTCCATGAACATCCCGTCATTCTTGCTAAACGTATAGGCGTTACTGAATTTCGCGGTGGTATGTGGTTTACATCAGTCTCTGCAATTCTTTCCTTTTACCTGTGTGCTTATTTCCCCATATTCAACTAAAATTCCTCTCTATCTCTGATATATACAACTATAGGATTATCCATAAGATATCAGACAACGGTCTTAGTGAATCCTAAGTACGTGTAGGCTGCTACATTGATGAACTGGTACCTTTTAACTTATCCCCCATCATAATGTTGTACTGCTCAAACACTTTTACTAAAATAAATACTCACTATTTCACCTACCTTTCCCAGGGTGGAGGACAATGAACATACTTTAGTTCTTACACTTTATGAAGCTCATCGGCATCACCTTCGTCACTGAATCTTGCATCTATTGAAGATGAAGTATTGCCTATATCCACTATTTTAGAGTTGTCATCTATGGTTAGTAACATGTATAGGTCATCTACAATCAGTTTATTCCACTTTATAGAAACTCGCTAACCATACCATCCAAATCCGGTTCACTATCATCACTATAACAACCACTATTGCCGATTCCAACTCCATCGCCTCTGTTAAACAAATTTCTACCATTGCCCGCAACCTGTCCAACACCTTATCATAAATATCTTCAAAGAAATTTTTAATATCACTATGGATTAGTACTGCGGGTACAAACTTTCCCTGTGGAAGTCAAAATATCACTTCCTGATCGTCCCCCAATCATTTTTCTTGCTCGCTTGCTCACACTGCAATCACTTTGTACGCATCAAGACAAAAAAAATTGGTGCGGTGCTTCAGTTGTAAACTAGAATGAATGTTAGTCCCCAGGTAACTATGTAACATCCCAGGGACATTCCCTGAAAATCACACGGTGCTTGGGACTACGAATAGCCCCAAGCTAACCCATGATATCTATTCAACTTAGAACTCATATAAAAAGTGAACTAACATATATAGAAACTAAAGGTAAACAATTCCATATCTTAATGTAAATCTTTAACTTTGGAAACCTTAAAAAAACTCTTTGAACTTTGAACATAATCATCCTGACAAGCCTCCACTGCTAGCTAGAGAGCAACTGGGACAAACCCCAACTGACTCGAACATAAACAAAAATTAAAGATCTAAGATAAATTTCAACAGTAAACATGAGTTGGATAAACTGGGTCCTCGAACTATGAGGACTCACCAACAGTCGAGATGCAGGATATGATGGCCGTGATCAATCGTACTGCTAGAAACGAGCACCAGAATCTACATTATAAGACAATGTAGCACATAGACATATATGTGGGTGAGTACTTTTGGAATGTACCGACTATGTGGGGGTGAATGCATAAGTAAAACAAGAGCTGAATATATATGTATACTTTTGAATAATGCATGCTAAGCATAAATGACTCACCTTGGACTTGAGTAAAACAAAAGACTACAAGATCATAAAGCATGGATAATGAAACTTATGAATAAGCTTAGTGAGCCATAACACTTAGTTTCTAAAATCTTTACTTTTATTCTTTCTTGTGGGAGATTCTTCTAAACGACATAAACCATGTGAGATACCATAGAGTCCAACATCTTACCTATTTTGGGGAGAGCTATTTTACCCTTGCCATCAGAATAGAACATTAACTTAAGTGATCATTGAACTTAACCTATATTGGGACTTAAACCTACCAGTGCACACGAAATGTACGTGGTCTACCAAGTAATATAATGGCCTTTAAAAGAGTTAAATATCAATCCCACAGGGACTTGTTCTAACAACTATTTGATTTTAGTTCACATTTTATATTCAAGTGATGCAAGAGTAACCAAAAGAGAGTTTTGAAGTTTGTAAATTGCAAGTAAAGTAAACAGTGCGTAAAGTAAAGTTTTGAAACAATCAATGAAGTAAAGCCCAGGGTTAAAGCACTTCGAACAATCATACTACATTATTAAACTTCACTCATAAAACCACTTATCTTGGTTGTTGATTCATAGGGTTAATTATATGATCATGGTCTCCCGACCTCTAATCATTTACCTAATTTTGGCATTACAACTACATTGTGGAGCGGGGATGTAATAATCCAATTAAGTTCTTTAAGATATCATCCTACATCTGAATCAAGTAAGACTTCTAAGTACATCCCTATCTTAGATGCTAATTCATATTCCTTATTTCATAAAAGACCGCAAACCTTACTTTGTTCAGCCCCAAGTTCTATCTCCCTATTCCCTCTCCCAAGATCACAAGGTTGACAATAGATGTATTCTAAGGATGATCAAGCCTCAGAATAGTTAAAACAAGAATGAAAACACAACCAATAATAATAAGCAAATCAAACAAACTTAATTCAAAATAATAGTAGTCATGTTCTTGGCTTTAACCCCGTAAAGGGAGTTCTTAGCCACTCATAGTCATGATCATAATCCAAAGGGTTGAATTCATGTTATGATCTATTAAAAAGCTAAATAAAGAATTATAAAACCTAAGAGAAGTTGCAGCAGTCTCCCTATATGTTCCAAGATGTTCCAAGCATAGATTACAAAGTTTACAACATTCTATTTAAGTATGATATTATAAGCCTAAGCCGTGTAGATCAAGGATTTTCAACTTCCCCGTGAAGGGAGAATGTGACGTGCCACCTTAGTTATTCCATGGAGAATGAAACTTTCTTCGTTGGTTATTTCATTGAGAATATGATGCAGGGCCTTGATGATCGTGTTGCACAAGTGGTGCACCTCACTTATATCGTATTGGCTCACTGGAAATTGCTTCCTTAATTTGGTTAAGTATTGATCGTCCCTCCTTCCATCCCTTGTCTTGTGGTGCATTTTCAATGGATTTTTCTGCCTCTATATCATCAATATATCACCATAATATGGTCACAAAAGATCCTACATAATCATAAACCATGAATTAGAGATCAAAACATCAACTAATCTATAATGATGAACCAAAAACACGGGCTAAGACTAAGCTAGTTCACATTGATCTTCAACTTATTGTTCCGACTCTTAACTTAATTCAATTAAAATTTTCACATTTGTTCCACATATAAATACACTTTTAAACCTTTTGGATCTAATTAAACACATTAGAATCCCACGAAATTAACTAGACAAGCACCTAGCTCAAGCTAGTAATACAAGTTTCATCGATTGAACACTCTAAATGACTCAGTTAAGTACAAACTTGTTTGAAAACACCTTAAAACATTGTAATCACATTCTTGAGAACTTATATGCTTATATACATCATCATTATCACACATAAAGTACATAAATTATCCTCAAAACAAGGCTTAATAGGCTAGAATAACAACGCTAGAGTGCATAAATACACCCAACATTATTAATGAAATAAAAGATAGAGGAAAATAATGCCTCTCTTGGGTTATTGGTCGTGGTTTGGGAGTTATAAGAGGGGAAAAGACCAAAAGGTCCCTTAACTGAACTTATTAAAATTTGACCGCCTATCATCACGAGTCAAGCTACGACTCGTAAGATGAGGTTACAGATGTGCTAGATTTTTGTAGCATATTTAAGACTTTTAAGCTTGAAATAATTGTAAGTTCTTAAGTAATTATTGGTGTTTTTGATGTTATTTTTAAAGATTTTGTAGGAAAGTGAAGATGCATGAAAATAAATAACAATGGAGCAAAAGAGTTGAAATCTGAGCAAAAAGAGCTAAAAACATGGCTGACAACAACCGTGATAAGTCGTCAGCCTTGTGATAGGATATCAGTATTGGCGTCATCCTTAACTAGGGAGTTACAGTCTAATAAGCAATTCTGACGATATTGGTGACATGGCATCAACGTTGTGATAAGGCGTCAATAAGGGCGTTAGCCTTAAGCAGAGAATTAACAAAAAGAGAAGACATCTGATGAAGATAATGAAACGCCATTAGATCCGTGACACGGCGTCAGTAACATCGTTAACTTTAGATAGAACTTGAAGACAACTGGAGCTAATCTGACGCCATCTATGATAAGGTATCAGACCCTAGACGTGGCGTCAGCCAGGGCGTCACCTAATTCGATAATTTTATTTATTTTGTTGTTTTATTTCCATAATTAAGTTTAGGTATAAATAGAAGTTTTGAGGGTTATATTCAGGATCTCTCAATCCTGTTTTGGGAACTTAGAAGGAACGTACATTTCCTCATCTTTTTCATCAAGTATTTTTCTTGTTTTCCCTTCAACACTTATCAACAATTGTGGATTATTCTCTTGTGATTCAATTGAAGAAACAATTGTTGTTTTCATCCATTCATAAGTTTATCCATACTATCATGAATTCAACTTTTTATTTCATTCATCAAATCATGAGCGACTAATTCTATTAGCCCGAGTTATGGGATCCATGGATTAGGGTTTGATATGCTGCTAGGTACTTAAAGGGTTCGAAAAGTAGTAGGATGTCTTGAAATCTGTTGTTTTAACTTAAAATCTATTGGTTGTAAACAATAGGTTATGCCTTAGGTTTATTTTCTTAAACAGAGAAATAGACTAGAGAATGTGAATTATCAACTGGGACTCGGAAGCTACCAACCTTCTATTTAATGATTAATGCCGTAACTGGATTAATCTACCTGAGCTAACATCCTATTGGAAATAGATAAGTTATCTAAGTTTGAGAGAATTAGATAATAAATTGTCTTATGAGGTCGAGAGATAAGTCAGATAGTTAGTCGTTAGGGATATTCTGCAATTCCTACTTACTTAAAGAGTCTTACGCAGTACCTAGTATCTGTCAATTCTCGAAACCCAAAGTGAACATAACTCTGGTTTTTTATTTATATTGATTACAAACATTAATACTAAAACCCCATTTTATATTTTTGTATCATTTGTTTGAATTTAATTTGTAGCTATAATTTTAAATTAGTTTAATCGCCACTCACATTATTCCCTGTGGATTCGAACCCGACTCCAAAGTTGGGTAAATATATAGATGACGACCGCCTTACACTAATTTGAGGTGTAAGTTGAGCGTTATAAAAAATGGCGCCGTTGCCGGGGAACAATTTGGCGTATTGAGTTGGTTTGGAATTTTACCTTACTTGCTTGAATTCGAACTTGTAAATATTTGTTTGTGATTTCCTTTGTTTCGTGTGTTAGGTAGATTTTCTTTATTTTTGCTTATTTCTTACTATGGAATCATGGAATGAATGTGAGTTTGATAGTTGGAAATATTATCTGGATGATCTATGTCCATATTGTGATGGACCCCACTTTTGGCATGACTATAGATATACTCCCCGGAGAGAGATGTGTGCATAATCTCCACCCTACCAAGAGTATAATTGTTCTTTATGTGGTGGTCAAGATGGACATTGGAGTGATTGCTCAAAATCCCCCTCCCCCTATTGCGCTAACCTAAGTTCTAGTTTTTCTGATGAGTATGACAGGTCTTATGGTCAAGAGAAGGAAGAACGTAGCACTGGAAAGAGTGGCATTGAAGCTATACTTCAACTAATGTTGGATCGTATAGACACAACGAATGATACCATATGTGACATACGCCAAGACATTAGGGCATTTAACGAGGGAAGAGAAAGAATAGAAGAGATGGATATCAAGGTCAATCATCCAAAACACTTTTCTACATTATGTTTAGATGATATCTTGTCTGTGGAATCATTTAAAATAATGGAAGAGTGTGACGATGAAGAGCAAGATTCCTATAGTGATGATGAGCTTGATGTTGATCAACCCTTGGAGATTTCC
>NC_061111.1:204849948-204852304 GCF_002878395.1 Capsicum annuum | reverse complement strand
TGATACCATATGTGACATACGCCAAGACATTAGGGCATTTAACGAGGGAAGAGAAAGAATAGAAGAGATGGATATCAAGGTCAATCATCCAAAACACTTTTCTACATTATGTTTAGATGATATCTTGTCTGTGGAATCATTTAAAATAATGGAAGAGTGTGACGATGAAGAGCAAGATTCCTATACTGATGATAAGCTTGATGTTGATCAACCCTTGGAGATTTCCCAACCAACCGAGCCAACCATGAGAGATGATGCCAAGATTGAGGAAATGGTGCTAGAGGCAAAAGAAAAAGCCAAGCCAATCTCTTATGAAGACTCTAGCTCAGTTCAAAGTAAAAATGTTGAGAAGATGAATAAAAGTGAGTGTGTAGAGGATAGTGTAAATTTTGAAGTAGGATTTGTTGGGCCACACTCGAAGCATTTTTCCACATTTTGTTTAGATGATATCTTGTCTGTGGAAGCATCTAAAATAGTGGAAGACTGTGAAGATGAGGAACAAGAATCCTATATTCTTTATTTTACACTTGATAAGAAACACAAAAACACACCTCACTTTAAAGTTGAGTTGTTTACCATGCATCATCCATTACTCGGTTTCTTAATCTTTGTACCACCTCCCTATGAGCGAGGCAAGAAGATGGACTCTAAGTTAGAGGTGAAGTTCATATCCTCAAAATGGAGGAAAAAGTTGAGTTGGGTCGTGCCGCAACACTAAATTAGGTGCTTCTTGGGAGGCAACCCAAGGTATTTTGTTATTTGTATTTGTATTGTGTGATTGACATAATATCTTCGCACCCATGGTGCCACAGGTATGTTTCTAACTCTCTTGTTTTGGATTGACACATTGGGAACACTGCATGATATTAAGTTGAGGGTAGGGCTACTTGTGGGTGTGATGTCCTCCTGGGTTTTTTGTTACCGTGCCTCTTTTCCCCGGAGTCTTGTTCCTAGTAGAGCCGGAATGTTTAGGTGTATTGTGTTTGTTTTGTGATGTGTTGTGGTTAACTGGAGAAAAATAAGTATCTAGAGTAGTTGACATATTTTTGTTAATTTTTAAGATTGATAAACACCTCTCCATTGGTATGTTTTATAACTATGTGATATGTATTTATATGTGACCACTGTGAATCTTTTATGGCATTAGTACTAGGGATGTGATAATCACTGCTAACAATTGCATGAACTGAATGGGTAGTAGCTTATGATGCACCATTGTGCCATGTGTGTGTGAAGTCTTACTCAATTCCCTGTGTGTGTTGAATCTAGAACTTGTCCGGTTAGTCTTACCTTGGTTGAAATATAGGGGTTAGAAAAGAATCATAGGCCGTTTTGATTTTTAAGTCACTTTTTTTTGCCTAAATGACCTTCCTTGTAAGCATGATATCTTTTGATCCCAATTTTGAGCCTGAATTGACCATTTCTTTCTATGACACCTATCACCTTCCCGTTTAGATCATAATGAATCTATTTTGGCCCTGGTCCTCCTTAGAAACTGTGCAACTTGACTTAGGTAAACAACCTAAGTTGAGGGTGGCTATCATAGGGGTGAGTGATGTAAACTGGGTATGAAGAAAGGTAGAATAAAAGGAAAAGAATAAGTGAAAAAGAATAAAAAGCAGGGTGGTGTGGAAGAAGAATAAGAAAAGAAAATGAATGAAAAAGAAAAGACACATCTATCCTGAATAATGTGTGATCAAGAAAAGGAGAAAAAGAAGAAAAAGGTTAATAAGTGAACCTCAAAAGTTAAGGTAGTTCCAAGGAGGCTTAGTCACTCTAAATGCCATTGAATATCATACCAACCCTTGGATACCTTGGTAATGAAAATAAGGGCAAGCATATGGTATTTGACATGCATTGATTGGAATTTCTTTCTGAGAGTGAGTGTCTCTTGACCATCACCGCATTGACATGCTTGAGTTCATATATGAGTGAGGAGGTACTTCTTTGTTGTAAGGTCACATCGATTGCATTGCTAGCTATTTACTTATTTGGGTAGTGTAACTTGTACATATGCATGGTTATTGTTGCTAAATTTATGCCATATCTTGATTCCTTTGGGTCACATTGTTAATATTCATTGATATGCACAATTGGATTTATAAGTAATTGAATGTGGAGAGTGGCATGAGTTTTGAGCCAAACTTGATAATCAACTGTGATAGGTATCTTATGTGTCTGTTGGTTAAGCATCGTAGTATGGTGTTATGTAGTTTCTTGAGGACAAGCAATTGTTTTAAGTTGAGGGTGTTGATGTGCTAGATTTTTGTAGCACATTTAAGACTTTTTAACTTGAAATAATTGTAAGTTCTTAAGTAATTATTGGTGTTTTTGATGTTATTTCTTAAGATTTTAT
>NC_061111.1:204847187-204849848 GCF_002878395.1 Capsicum annuum | reverse complement strand
ACAAGCAATTGTTTTAAGTAGAGGGTGTTGATGTGCTAGATTTTTGTAGCACATTTAAGACTTTTTAACTTGAAATAATTGTAAGTTCTTAAGTAATTATTGGTGTTTTTGATGTTATTTCTTAAGATTTTATAGGAAAGTTAAGATGCATTAAAATAAATAACAATGGAGCAAAAGAGCTGAAATCTGAGCAAAAAGAGCTAAAAACATGGCTGACAACAACCGTGATAAGTTTTTAGCCTTGTGATAGGCTATCAGCATTGGCGTCAGCCTTAACCAAGGAGTTGCAGTCTGAGAAATAATTCTGATGACGTTGGTGATATGACATCGAAGTTGTGATAAGGCGTCAATAAGGGCGTCAGCCTTAAGCAGGGAATTAACAAAAGGAGAAGACATCTGACGACGACAGTGAAACACCATCAGATTCGTAACGCGGCGTTAGCAACATCGTCAGCTTTAGACAGAACTTGAAGACAACTGGAGATAATCTGATGCCATCCATGATAAGGCGTCAGACCCTTGACGTGGCATTAGCCAGGGCGTCACCTAATCTGATAATTTTATTTATTTTGTTATTTTATTTCCATAATTAAGTTTAGGTATAAATAGAAGTTTTGAGGGTTTTATTCAGGATCTCTCAATCCTATTTTGGGAACTTGGGAGGAACGTACATTGCCTCATCTTTTTCATCAAGTATTTTTCTTGTTTTCCCTTCAACACTTATCAACTATTGCGGATTATTCTCTTGTGATTCAATTGAAGAAATAATTATTGTTTTCATCTATTCGTAAGTTTATCCATACTATCATGAATTCAACTTTTTATGTCGTTTATTAAATCATGAATGGCTAATTCCATTAGCCCGAGTTATGGGATCTATTAGGGTTTGATTTGCTGCTAGGTACTTAAAGGGTTCAAAGTAGGACGTCTTGAAATTCTGTTGTTTTAACTTAAAATCTATTGGTTGCAAACAATAGGTTATGCCTTAGGTTTATTTGCTTGAACACAGAAATAGACTAGAGGACGTGAATTATCAACATGGACTCGGAAACTACCAACCTTCTGTTTAATGATTAATGCCGTAACTGGATTAATCTACCTGAGATAACATCCTATTGGAAATAGATAAGTTATCTAAGTTCGAGAGAGTTAGATAATAAATTGTCTGGTGAGGTCGAGAGATAAGTCAGATAGTATAGTCGTCAGGGATATTCTGCTGTTTCTACTTACTTCAAGAGTCTTAAGCAGTACCTAGTATCTGTCAATTCCCAATACCCACAGTGAACATAACTTTGGTTTTCCATTTATATTGATTACAAACATTAATACTAAAACCCCATTTTACATTTTTGTATCATTTGTTTGAATTTAACTTGTAGCTATAGTTTCAAACTAGTTTAATCGCCACTCATATTGTTCCCTATGGATTCGACCCCAACTTTAAAGTTGGGTAAATATATTGACGACGACTGCCTTACACTAATTTGAGGTGTAAGTTGAGCATTATCAGTTACTACTTGTCCTAGCAACTCATATGCCTGGCAGTGTCAAGGATTGCACACACTGGGCGACATACGAGTCATATCTTACGACTTATCATATCTTCATACGACTTGCATCATCCTCTGGTAACTTGGACAAAGACTTGGGGAACCTATACTGTTGACCTCACGAGTTTACTTCATATGACTCATAATATCCTATGACGATTCCTAGGGTCAAATCATAACTACAATAGACTCCAACTACTCTACAGTTCCATAGCTACGACTTAAAACTTATGGGTCGTAAGGTGTATATACGACTCAAAGGGATGAGTCGTAAGTTGCACAATGGCTTTTAGACACGAGGTATTATAATATCTCCCCCTTGAAAACATTCATACTTGAATGAGATTCATTTAGGTCTTGGATATGGAAAAGAATCAACACCTCTATACCAAACTTATAACCAAGCTTATATCTATCACAAGGATCCAATCACTCACACATAAGATAAAAATACTTAAACGGACTGAAAGAGAAAAAGTTTTGGTTGAGAATTACTATTTACCTTTGATAGGAACTGATTCAGAAGAAAAGAGATGAGGATACTTGGTCATCATGTCTGCTTCAGCTTCCTAAGTGGCCCCTTTAACCAATTGGTTTCTCCAAAGAACCTTTACTGACACTACTTCCTTATTCCTTAGCCTTTGGACCTGCCTATCAAGTATCTCCCCAAGAATCTCCTCATACGACAAGTTATCTTTTACCCAATACTCTCTAGGGAAACTACTAAGGATGGATCTCTAATACACTTCTTAAGTATCGAAACATGGAATAGGGGGTGAACCACAACTAACTTTGATGGAATGTCTAATTCATAAGTCACCTCTCCTACATGCCTCACTATCTCATACAGACCAATAAATCGGGGACTTAGCTTTTCTTTATTTCCAAATCTCATTATTCCCTTCATGGGCAACACCTTCAGGAATACTTAATCCCCCACTTTAAACTCGAGCTCTCTTCTCTTTACATCTGCATATGACTTATGACAGCTTTAAGTAGTCTTTAATCCTTCACGAATCAACTGAACCATTTTTATAGCTTTAAAAATAGAATCTAGCCTAATCAATGCCGTATCACCAACCTCAAACCATCCTATGAGTGATCTGCACCT
>NC_061111.1:204825656-204844187 GCF_002878395.1 Capsicum annuum | reverse complement strand
GGTAGTTCCAAGGAGGCTTAGTCACTCTAAATGCCATTGAATATCATGCCAACCCTTGGATACCTTGGTAATGAAAATAAGGGCAAGCATATGGTATTTGACATGCATTGATTGGAATTTCTTTCTGAGAGTGAGTGTCTCTTGACCATCACCGCATTGACATGCTTGAGTTCATATATGAGTGAGGAGGTACTTCTTTGTTGTAAGGTCACATCGATTGCATTGCTAGCTATTTACTTGTTTGGGTAGTGTAACTTGTACATATGCATGGTTATTGTTGCTGAATTGATGCCATATCTTGATTCCTTTGGGTCACATTGTTAATCTTCATTGATATGCACAATTGGATTTATAAGTAATTGAATGTGGAGAGTGGCATGAGTTTTGAGCCAAACTTGATAATCAACTGTGATAGGTATCTTATGTGTCTGTTGGTTAAGCATCGTAGTATGGTGTTATGTAGTTGCTTGAGGACAAACAATTATTTTAAGTTGAGGGTGTTGATGTGCTAGATTTTTGTAGCACATTTAAGACTTTTTAACTTGAAATAATTGTAAGTTCTTAAGTAATTATTGGTGTTTTTGATTTTATTTCTTAAGATTTTATAGGAAAGTTAAGATGCATTAAAATAAATAACAATGGAGCAAAAGAGCTGAAATCTGAGCAAAAAAAGCTAAAAACATGGCTGACGACAACCGTGATAAGTTGTCAGCCTTGTGATAGGCTATCAGCATTGGCGTCAGCCTTAACCAAGGAGTTGCAGTCTGAGAAACAGTTCTGACGATGTTGGTGAGATGACATCAAAGTTGTGATAAGGCGTCAATAAGGGCGTCAGCCTTAAGCAGAGAATTAGCAAAAGAAGAAGACATCTGACGACGATAGTGAAACACTGTCAGATCCATGATGCGGCGTTAGCAACATCGTCAGCTTTAGACATAACTTAAAGACAACTGGAGCTAATCTGATGCCATCCATGATAAGGCGTCAGACCCTTGACGTGGCATTAGCCAGGGCGTCACCTAATCTGATAATTTTATTTATTTTGTTATTTTATTTCCATAATTAAGTTTAGGTATAAATAGAAGTTTTGAGGGTTTTATTTAGCATCTCTCAATCCTATTTTGGGAACTCGGGAGGAACGTACATTGCCTCATCTTTTTCATCAAGTATTTTTCTTGTTTTCCCTTCAACACTTATCAACTATTGCGGATTATTCTCTTGTGATTCAATTGAAGAAATAATTATTGTTTTTATTTATTCGTAAGTTTATCCATACTATCATGAATTCAACTTTTTATGTCGTTTATTAAATCATGAACGGCTAATTCCATTAGCCCGAGTTATGGGATCTATGGATTAGGGTTTGATATGCTGCTAGGTACTTAAAGGGTTCAAAGTAGGACATCTTAAAATTCTATTGTTTTAACTTAAAATCTATTGGTTGCAAACAATAGGTTATGCCTTAGGTTTATTTGCTTGAACACAGAAATAGACTAGAGGAAGTGAATTATCAACATGGACTCGGAAGCTACCAACCTTCTGTTTAATGATTAATGCTGTAACTGGATTAATCTACCTGAGATAACATCCTATTGGAAATAGATAAGTTATCTAAGTTCGAGAGAGTTAGATAATAAATTGTCTGGTGAGGTCGGGAGATAAGTCAGATAGTATAGTCGTCAGGGATATTCTGCTGTTTCTACTTACTTCAAGAGTCTTAAGCAGTACCTAGTATCTGTCAATTCCTAATACCCACAGTGAACATAACTTTGGTTTTCCATTTATATTGATTACAAACATTAATACTAAAACCCCATTTTATATTTTTGTATCATTTGTTTGAATTTAACTTGTAGCTATAGTTTCAAACTAGTTTAATCGCCACTCACATTGTTCCATATGGATTCGACCCCGACTTCAAAGTTGGGTAAATATATTGATGACGACCGCCTTACACTAATTTGAGGTGTAAGTTGAGCGTTATCAGTTACTACTTGTCCTAGCAACTCATATGCTTGGCAGTGTCAAGGATTGCACACACTGGGCGACATACGAGTCATATCTTACGACTTATCATATCTTCATACGACTTGAATCATCCTCTGGTAACTTGGACAAAGACTTGGGGAACCTATACTGTTGACCTCACGAGTTTACTTTATACGACTCATAACATCCTATGACTGTTCCTAGGGTCAAATCATAACTACAATAGACTCCAACTACTCTACAGTTCCATAGCTACGACTTAAAACTTATGGGTCGTAAGGTGTATATACGACTTAAAGGGATGAGTCGTAAGTTGCACAATGGCTTTTAGACACGAGGTATTATAATATCTCCCCCTTGAAAACATTCGTACTTGAATGAGATTCATCTAGGGCTTGGATATGGAAAAGAATCAACACCTCTATACCAAACTTATAACCAAGCTTATATCTATCACAAGGATCCAATCACTCACACATAAGATAAAAATACTTAAACGAACTGAAAGAGAAAAAGTTTTGGTTGAGAATTACTATTTACCTTCGATAGGAACTGAGTCAAAAGAAAAGAGATGAGGATACTTGGTCATCATGTCTGCTTCAGCTTCCTAAGTGGCCCCTTTAACCAATTGGTTTCTCCAAAGAACCTTTACTGACACTACTTCCTTATTCCTTAGCCTTTGGACCTGCCTATCAAGTATCTCCCCAAGAATCTCCTCATACGACAAGTTATCTTTTACCCAATACTCTCTAGGGAAACTACTAAGGATGGATCTCTAATACACTTCTTAAGCATCGAAACATGGAATAGTGGGTGAACCACAACTAACTTTTATGGAAGGTCTAATTCATAAGTCACCTCTCCTACATGCCTCACTATCTCATACAGACCAATAAATCGGGGACTCTGCTTTTCTTTATTTCCAAATCTCATTATTCCCTTCATAGGCGACACCTTCAAGAATACCTAATCCCCCACTTTAAACTCGAGCTCTCTTCTCTTTACATCTGCATATGACTTATGACAGCTTTAAGTAGTCTTTAATCCTTCACGAATCAACTGAACCATTGTCATAGCTTTAAAAATAGAATCTAGCCTAATTAATGCCGTATCACCAACCTCAAACCATCCTATGAGTGATCTGCACCTATGCCCATACAATACTTTAAATAGAGCCATCTGAATGCTAGCATGGTAACTATTATTCTATACAAACTTAATCAAAGGTAGATGGTCATCCCAACATAATTTAGAGTCTAAAACACACACTCTCATTATGTCTTCCAATGTCTGGATTGTGCGTTTAGTTTGACCATTGGTCTGCAGATGAAAAGTGGTACTAAGCTTAACCTTTGTACTAAGGCATTTTTGAAATAATAGCCAAAACTATAAAGTGAATTGCGTGCCTCTATTTGAAATAATGGACAATGGTATCCCATAAAGCCTTACTAACTTGCGAATATATATCTTGGCATAATCTTCTGTTGTATCTGAAGTCCTGACAGGTAGGAAATGGGTTGATTTAGTCATTCAATCTACTATAATCCAAATTGAATCATGATGATGTCTTGTACGAGGCTTCCCTATGATGAAATCCATAGTCACTACTTCCCACTTCCAGGTAGGGATGCTGATCTCCCATAGCGTACCACCCGGTCTATGGTGTTCAACTTCAACTTGTTGGTAGTTGGGACATAAACTCTGCTATGTCTCTTTTAATACCATTCCACCAATAAATTTCCCACAAATCACGGTATATTTTGGTAGCACCAAGATGAATATAATACTTCAAACCATGAGCCTCAACTAGTATCCTTTCCCTCAACTTGTCTATATTGACAACAAAAATCCTACCTTGATAAAAAAGTACACCATCTCTCTCTTGGGAGAAAACCTCAACTTTCTGTTACTGGAATGCTTCTAATATTTGGTTAAGTATGGGATTGTCACTCTGCCTCTCCTTCACTTCCACTTCCAAAAATGATTCCAAACCATCTGAACTACTACTCCCCTATCATTAGTCTCGAGCAAACAAACTTCCAAATGGGATAATCTATGCACTTCTTTGGCCAATTTTTGTTCTTCCCCTATCATATGTGACACACTACCCATAGATAGCCTGATCAGTGCATCTGCCACCATGTTGGCCTTACCCGGATGATAGAGTATATTCATGTCATAATCTTTCAACAACTCCAACCACTTTTTTTGATGAAGATTCACCTCCCACTAAGAAAATATATACTAAAAACTCTTATGGTCAGTGAAAACATCAACATGCACACCATAGATGTGGTGTCTCCAAAATTTCAAGGCAAATACCACTTCAACTAACTCCAAGTCATGAGTTGGGTAATTCTTTTTGTGATCCATAAGTTGCCTGGAGGAATAGGCTGTTACTCTCCTATTTTGCATTGATATACAACCTAGTCCCACTCTAGAAACATCATAATACACTATGAATTTATCTAACACCTCTAGTAGAGCTAATACTGGTGCTGAAGTCAATTTATCCTTTAACTCTTAAAAACTCTTCTCGCACTTATCCAACCATATAAACTTTACTTTCATTTGGGTCAGCTTAATCAATGGTCCAGCTATAAAGGAGAACCCTTCAACAAATCTTCTATAATACCCAGCCAAACCCAAAAAGCTCTAACTATCAGATGGAGTAATGGGTCTAGGCCAATGCTTCACTACATGAGGATCTACAGGAATACCAACCCCTGAAATGACATACCCCAAGAAGGTAACAAATTTCAATCAAAATTCATATTTACCAAACTTCGCATATAATTGATGATCCTTGAGGGTCTGCAACACTATCCTCAAATGGTCTGCATATTCCTCCTCACTCATACAATACACCAATATGTCATCAATAAAGATAGTGACAAATGTGTCCAACAACTGCTTGAAGACCCTGTTCATTAAATCCGTAAAGGCTGCAGGAGCATTTGTCAGTCCAAACGACATAACCGCGAACACAAAATGGCCACACCTTGTTTGAAAATTTGTTTTCAGAATGTCTTGCTTCTTAAATTTCAACTGATGGTATCCCGACCTAAGGTTAATTTTGGAAAACCATCGAGCACCCTGAAGCTGATTGAACAAATAATCGATTCTAGGAATGGGATACTTATTCTTGATGGAAACCTTGTTTAACTGTCTATAAGCTTAACACATTCTGAGAAAGCCATCTTTCTTGTGCAAAAAAAAGACTGGAGCACCCCACAGAGAAACATTGGGTCTAATGAAACCCTTATTTAATAGATCCTTAAGTTGATCCTTTAACTCTTTGAGTTTGGTTGGACCCATTCGATATGGAGAGTAGAGATGGGCTGAGTATTAGGAAAAAGATCAATACCAAACTCTATTTCTTTATCTAGAGGTACCTCTGGCAGATCCTTGAGGAAAACCTCAGAAAACTCATCGACTACACGGACTGATTAAATTATTGGAGCTTCAGACATGGTATATTTGACTCAAACTAAATGGTACATACACCCTTTTGATATTAACTTCCTAGCCTTAAGATAAGAGATGAAGAAACCTTTGGGAGACACAGAACTACCCCCATTTGAAAACTACCTCTTACGAAACTAAAACTTCACCATGTGGGTACGATAATCTATTGATGCATAGCATGAATGGAGCCAATCCATGCCCAAAATAACATCATAATCTATTATCTCTAACTCTATTAAGTCCTCTAGTATGATCTTATAGAGGACGGTAGTAGGAAACTTCCTATAGACTCGTCTTAAAATACTGACTCACCCATTAAGGTAGAAACTGAGAAGGGCTTAGGGAGATTTTTAGGACCTACCCCAAAATTTATAGTGACCAAAGGAGTTACATAAGAGAGATTTGATCCTGGGTTTAACAACACATATACATCAAGGTGAATTACACGAAGAATGCCGATGACAATATCTGGAGAATTGTCCTACTCCTAACGGGATGGTAAAGCATAAAACTGATTCTGGCACTGACCACCACCGGTACTAGATGTTACACCCTATGGAGGAACTGGGTAGCTTGGCTAAGCTACTGGATAGTACCTTGAGTCTAAGGATGAGCATCTCTACCTCCCTGCTTAGCATACAGACACTCCTTGATCCTGTAGCCTATCTTACCACAATAATAGAAACCCCTTTTTCCTATCTACATTCACCCAGACGGATACTGCCATACTTTGCACATGTTGAGTAACTGGGCCTTTTGATCACACTATTCAGAGACCTAGAATTTGAAGTCCTACCCTACTACACTTGCTTGGTCCTGGGTTCAGGGGCACTGGCTATAGTTAAGTTACCATTTTGCTGAAGTGGGATTATTGGCTATTGGATTCTCTAAACATTCACATTCATAGATTGGGCCAATGCTTGTAAGGCAACTTGAAAATTAGTATGAAAAACATTCTCTTTCAGAGGGTCTGCGTTCAGTGGTGGTTGATCACAATTTTTGTGTGCGTCAGCTCGATAAGGAGGCATATTCTTTTACGTGAAAGTATGAATTAGGACAAATAGAGACAACTTTAAGCATGATAGATCAAGAAAAAAAGGATGATTCCTAACTCATTCTGTAGCCTCTTGCTCATAAATATGGCACGCTTCACACTCATGATCAAGACTCTATGTAACACGGCTTGTCAGACTCCCTAGGACTCTTTAAAAACTTAGGCACTGATACCGAGTTTGTAAAGCCACGGGGATACCCCATGGATATCACATGGTGGTGTAACAAACCAGGAGTACACCCTGGATGCCACACGGAGCTTACGGTCTCCTGAGACCACAAGATATCCCATGAGCTGGTACCAGCTGTGAGCACTGATCAAAACTGATAAAAAATATATGTGGAATGTCAACTGAAATTCCATAAGGTTTTAATAACTAAAAAGAATACTGAAATATGGTTTAAAATGACTGGAGACATACTGGTATAACAACTGAAAATTGAGTAAACTATCTGTACTAGTCTGAAAGCCTCTAAAGTGTTTGACTATGGAGTTGATGAGACAAATCGCCAACTAACTAACTGAACTAATGACATAACGAAATATAAGATAACTCATCCTCGAAGAAAGAGGACTCACCATGGCTGCTGCTACTGATGCAATGAAAAGTCTAAGTATGATTGGGGATCCGAGCGTCTGAACCTATCATATAAAATATCATAGCACAAGAAAAGAGTATGCGATCAATACTTTTGAATGTACCGGTATGATAAATGAGGTTAGGCTAATATGTACAGGTTCATGTTCATGAGTAATAACTGATTGAATATATATAACATATGGTACTGAATAACAATGCATGAAAAATGTAAAGACTGAGAATGCATGACCATGCATAAAACAAGTACTAAAGTAGCTTGTGGACTGAGATACTAAAATTTGATAGTTACTATACTGGTAACTACATTCTATGGTCAAGCAAAACTGAACAGAGTTCTGAACTGATTGGTAAAACTAAAACTGTAGGAGCTTTCATCTAACCGACATGCCCCAATATAGACTAACTGGGGTTCAACCTGTAATCCTAGTTGGAAGGATGTTAGTACCTTGCTTACTAATAATGGATGGGTCAACCCTATTCTGGCAGGAAGACTCATGAGATATATATGTGTATGTCAACCCTAGACTGGCAGGAAGACATATTAACCTACGCTGGTTACATAGTTCTGTAACTCAGGGATTGCTACTAAGGGTCACACCCTAAAGTGGAGTGAATAACCCTATCCCCAAGTTCTCTCGGTGCTGAATCCTACTGTAACTGAACCGACACTGATCACTAGGCTGTACTAAGCATGACTGAACTCACATTGATTCGATTAGCTAGCCAAATACTCTTAATCACGATACGACTAGGTCCATTCTATATTCGTCGAAGATGAAGTAAATAGCTAATTTTGGGTATTCAATACCCCAAAACTCAATAGCATTGACAATGAGACCATATCACAACTTTAAAAGCATAACAAATAGATCACCATGACCAATCCTTTCACATAGATATTTTGTCAAACACTTGAGAGGCATGATCTTGTACATAAGGATGATTAATATATGGATATCATGACTGCAATATTCAATTTACAATTCAAGGGTTTTGACATGAGGATTACACTAATCAACATACATACTAGTTTGTTTTCATGAAAATCATACTTTTCTTAGTTTGAAACCCACACAATCAACACATACATGAACACACTTCAATTTAAGAACATAAATCATAATTTAAGTTTGTAAAAGGATTCTTGAACTCCAAGGATAGAAGGAACCCAAGGATGAACATCTAACAAACCTTAGTAGTTGAATTCGTGAGGCTTGTTGGTGATTGCTCAAATCTTGAAATTGGGATTAGAGAAACTAAGGCTTAGTTATTGAGGGGATTTTGAGTGAAATATCAAGTTGGGGGCAAAAGTGCTATTTTGGGACTCAAATACCGTGTTATGGACTATTAGGTAAAGGAAAAAGACCTTCTTGCCTTTAAAAATGCAGAATAAAACTCTAGAAAATACCCGATCCAAACTTGGAAAGGCACTGCAGGCTATGGAGAGCCACTCTGGGTAGGGCATCGTGGGCTCCCCCAATACCAAACTGGTGGGGCACCATGCGCTAATCTCCCTGGGTTGCTATTTTGGAAGTTCAAACACATTCTTACGCTTTTTCAAAAATTTCAAAACTTACCTGAGATGTACTATTGATTTTCCTAATCATGAATCAACTTAAAAACAACCTTTACGATGTAGAAAAGGTCGAGAATAAATTCATTGAGGTTTGAGGGATTTAGAAATGGCTAAGTCCTAACACTAAGTAAAATATTCTAAGTCTTGGACCCCTTCTTACATACAAGAGTAAGATGAAATGAGTTTAGGATCTTATGGGGTCTTATAATATCTTACTCTTAGGAACATTTGTCCTCGAATAAGGCTGGTTAAGCTGAGAATACTAAGGAATTGAGGTAATATACTGAATATACATACTGAAAACAAGATTACATGACTGAGCTAATTAATGGATGCATGAATGGCATGAGAATGATATGCAACGAAAATTGAGTATAAAGTAAAATAAATCTAAGAAAGACTTTTACCTTAGACTAAATTTGAGTTTGTTGAGAAGAGATGAGGGTACTTGGTTCGCACATCTGCTTTTGCTTCCCGAGTGGCTCCCTCAACAGACTGGTTTCACCAAAGGACTTTGACCAACAAAACTTCTTTGTTCCTTAGTCTACAAATCTGACAGTCAAGAATTTCAATTGAAATTTCTTCATAAGAAAGACTTTTCTGAACATCTACACTTCTAAGGGGATTATAACAGTTGGGTCACTAATATACTTCTTTAGCAAGGAGACATAAAATACTGGGTGTACTGTTGCTAAGTTTATAGGAAACTCAAGCTCACAAGTTACCTTTCTATAGCGGCTCAAGATCCTATAAGGGCTAACATATCGGGTACTGAGCTTTCCCTTCTTGCCAAACCTCTTACTCCCTTCATAGGAGAAATCGTCAGATACACAAAATCCCTAATCTCAAACTTGAGATATTTTCTCCTCATATTCGCATAAGATTTTTGTCATCTTTGGGATGTCTTAAGTCTTTTCCTAATCAACTGAACCTTCTCTAAGGCATCGAATACTAAATCGGGCCCTATCAATGCGGTCTCACCTACCTTGAACCAACTAATAAGGGATCTACACATCCTTCCATAAAGATCCTCATTTGGAGCCATCTAAATACTAGAATGATAGATATTATTATATGTGAACTCTATCAAAGGTAAGTGATTATGCCAGCTACCTTTAAAATCAAGGACACAAGCTCTCATCATGTCTTCTAGGGTCTAGATGGTCCTCTCTGCTTGACTATCCATCTGAGGGTGAGATGTACTGAGGTGAACTTGGGTACCAAGATATAATACCCCATAAAATTTTTAGCTTAAATCAGTCCTTTAGGCTTGAAAAGGGGCCTTAGACTTAGAATAATTTAGCTATGTATTCAAACTTAGTGCTATTTTAGCCTTTCAAAGTTGGAAATAATATTTTGTAACCTTTATGTCTAAAAAATATCAATATTTGAGTTAATTTATGATCAGGAATACTAATAGGTGTTTTCAGACAAGTTTTAGATTTTTTGGACCTCATTTAGATGATGTTTGAGTGCCCAAAATAGTGGGTTGATGCGATATCGATGCGTCACATTGACCATCGTATTGATAAGATAGTTTTTCCCAACTTTAATACAAATTCTAGTGAATCAATGCAGAATTAATACGGCGCATTGGCTATTGCATCGATGCCAATGATGCAGCACATTGGCTTGCGCGTTGGGTAACACAGTTTTTAGTCATTAAAAGACCGTGTCCTTGGGGGGCATTTGGGTGTTTTCCCACATCCTTCATCCCCCTAAAACACAAAATTAAGCCTTTTGGAGAGGAACTATATTTATTGTTTCATAAATTGCTCAAGAACAAGAACCCTAGGTGTTCAAATTTCAAATCAAGAACTAAAGAACTCACTATTAACTTTTAGAAATTTATCAACTAAGGTATGTGAAGTGTTCATCCAAGGGTTCCTTCCGCCCTTGGAGTCCAAGAAACTCTTTTAAAGTTCATGTAAAGTGATTTCATGATTCCCAAGATTTGAATTATAGTGTATTCATGTTTTATTACAAGATTCATGTAGAGTTAATTAATATGCATGCTTTATCATGTGAATTCATGTTGAAACTCTTAGAATTATGTAATTGGAATTGAATCACGATACCTATATGCTAATTTAGTATTATGTGCATATATTATGCCCAATAAGTGTTTGATGGATTGTCCATGTAAGTTGAATAGTGAAATTATATCATGTTAGCATGTATGCAAGTTGATGTCATGCAAGTGTTTGCTTAAATGCCCAAATGAATGAATGATGACTAAGTAGTTAATTACCATGTCTCAAGATTATTTCATGTCTTTTAAGTTTATGCTATCGAGTCCTAGGGGTATTTAATACCCAATAATTTAGCTGCTTTTCTAGAGCCATGGTCAGTCACAGAGTAGAATCAGTCCTGTCTCGATCAGTAGAATTCAATCAGTTAATAAAATTTAGTATTCCATCAGTCCACAAACTCAGTGAGCCCAAGGATAGCCTAGGTTTATACAATACAATCAGTAACAGTCCAGTCTAGCCTAGTGCAGTTTAGAATTTAGTCCATTGTCTATTCAGTTAAAAGTAAAATTCAACATCGAGTGAGCCCAAGGATGGGGACTTACCTATCAGTAGAGGGTGAAATTCTTAGAAGTAGTCCTTGTGTTCTAGAACTATGTAGCCAGCGTAGGTTAAGACACCAACCTGCCAGTTGAGGGTTGATGAGGTGATCTACCTGCCAGTTGAGTGTACCACCATTCTTGTTCTGAGTACCTATTAGATGAGGGCGACTCAGCATTTGTCCTTACCTGACACAGTATTGACACCCTTCTAACTGGGGTTACAAGTTGGACCCCAAATTAGTTAGAGGATCGGTATGTAGGTTAGATGATTTCTTCCCATAGTCTAAGTTTCAGATTCAGTCTTAGTGTGGAACTTAGTTCAGTTCTGCCAATTCACGACTGTCAGTCACACTCACTCAGCTCAGTATGGGACTCAGTATAGTTCCACAGAATCAAGACTATTAGATATATTCATTCAGTTACTAGTAATCCAGTACTCAGTGTTATTATGATCTTAGTATAGTTTAAATATTCATGCATGTACACTCATTCAGTCATACTCATGATATTCAGTTAGGATTGTTCATGTATATAAACACATGCACTTCATCCTACCTCACTAAGCATACCAGTACATTCAAAGTACTGACGCATACTTTTCTTTTGTGCTATGATGTATTATATCATAGTTTCAAATGCACGGGCTCCAAAGCACCCTTAGCAGTTTAGATTTTCAGCAGTCAACACAGTGGTAAGTCCTTATAGTTTGAGGACATGGTTGTTTTTAGTATTTCAGTATTATTTTCTGTAGTTGGAGTTAGTTGTGACTTTTCCCATCAACTTCACAATTCAGACAGTTTAGAGGCTTTTCAGACTAGAGTATTTTTAGATAGTTATTCGGTTTTTCAATATTTATATTCAATTTTGGTATTTTAATATCATATTCAGTATTATTTACAGTATTAAACCTTATGGCCAATTTTTTGCCTGATTTCCATATATTTCAGTATTATTATTATTCAGTTATTATAGAAGGTACCAGTCATGGGTTAGCTTGTGGTCCTTCGGGATTATGAGCACTTTGTAGAGTCTGGGGTACAGACTCTGGGCGCTACAAACTTGGTATCAGAGCCTAAGGTTCAACAGTGTTCTAGGAAGTCTGAAAGCCACATCTAATAGAGTTTTGTACATGGGTGTGTTGCGCGCTACACTTATGGACAAGAGGCTATAAGGTGTTTTAGGAAAAGTTTCCCTTTTTTTAGTATTCATGTCGTGCAAGTGAGCATGAGCTTTAGTTAAACTCTCAGTCTAATCCTTTCTCTTCCATTTATAGAAATATGCCTCTAAAGAGGACAAATAGAAAAGAAAAAGAAGATCAGCCAGAACCCAGCTCGTCCAGCTAGATCCACTGGATGAACACGTCTCCCACGCTGAGTTTAGAGCAGCCTTCACCACCATAGCTTATTCTGTGGTAGCCCAGAATGAATACCTAGCTTCCATTCCAGCCAACCCAGTGGCCAATATTGTTGCTTCTAGGATTTAGGACTTCACTTGAATGAACCCTCCATCTTTTACCGGGTCTAAGTCAGATGAGGACCCTCAGGAATTTCTTAATAAGGTGCAGAAGGTTCTGATATTATGGGGGTGACTGCTATTGAGAGCGTTGAGTTAGTCGCATATCATTTGGAGGATGTGGCTTACTCATGGTTTTAATAGTGGAAGGTAGAGAGGGCCGTAGATATAGGGCCCATAGAGTGGGAGGAGTTTTCCACTACTTTTCTGGAAAGGTTCTTCCCACTGGAGTTAAGGGAAGCGAAGGTTATCGAATTTATCAATCTGAAGCAGGGTAATATGATAGTTAAAGAGTATTCCCTCAAGTTTACTCAATTAGCTTGATATGCTCCTCATATAGTGGCAGACAGCAGATCTAGAATGAGTAAGTTTATGTTAGGGGTGTCTAGCAGCGTGGTCAAGAAGTGTAGGACTGCAATGCTTATTAAGGAGATGGACATATCCAGGATCATGGTCCTTGCTCAGTATATAGAAAAGGCCAAGAATAAAGAGAAGGAGAGAGAGAGAGCAAGAGAGTGAGAACGAGTAGTTTCAACTTCATTCAGCCAAAGTTAGAGGGTGGGAATCATTCTTAATTCTGCCTAAAATCTTCAGTACCAGCTCCGTCCTCAGCCAGTTCTCCTATGCCAAAATTTAGAGATGATAATAGGGATAGGGCACCAGGCCTTAAACCCTAGGGAAGTGTTAGCAGTGCCCGAACCAATCCACTTTGTTAGAAGTGTGGTAGAAACTGCTAGGGTATCTGTAGAAAGGGTAGAGATGTGTGTTTTGAGTATGGAAAACCAGGCTACAGAGTCAGATATTGTCCTCAGCCAGGTTCTCAGTGTCAGAATAACCGTCCCCCAGCTCAGTCCAGTAGCCCAAATCAGTAGGGTGCCACTTCCAGTGCCACCAATGGGCAGTGCCCAAACAAACTCTATGCTCTTCAGTCTCGACAGGATTAGGAGAGTTCTCCTAACATGGTCATTAGTACGTTACAAGTTTTCCATTTGCATGTTTACGCTTTACTAGATCCAGGAACTTCTTTGTTCTTTGTTACTCCTTATATAGCTGTCAATTTAAGAGTAAGTCCCAAAATCCTAGCAAATACTTTCTCAGTCTCTACCCTAATGGGTAAATCTATCATATCCCAGTAGGTATACAGAAACTGTCCGGTTATGATATCTTAGAAAATCACTTTAGCAAACTTAGTTGAATTAGAGATGATTGATTTTGACGTCATTCTTGACATGGATTCACTTCATTCCTGCTATGCCTCAGTCGGCTGTAGGAACAAAATTGTTAAGTTTCAGTTTCTGAATGAACCCGTCTTAGAGTGGAGGGGTAGTACTTTGGCTCTTAGGGGTCAACTTGTTTCTTACCTTCGGGCTAGAAAAATGATATCTAAGGGATGTGTCTACCATCTTGTTCGAGTCCATGAATATAGTTCAGAAACCCCTACTTTTGAGTCAGTTTTAGTAGTATATGAATTCCCAGATGTGTTTCTCGATGATCTTCTTGGAGTTCCTTCCGAAAGGGAAATTGATTTCAAAATTAATCTTCTACCAGATACTTAGCTCATATCTATCCCACCATATAGAATGACTCCAACAGAACACTGAGAATTAAAATAAAAATTAAAGGATCTCCTAAATAAGGGATTCATCAAACACAGTGTGTCCCCGTGGGGCGCACTTATTTTATTCGTGCATAAGAAAAATGGTTCCCTCAAAATGTGTATTAACTGTCATAAAAAAATCATGGTCAAGAACAAGTATCCACTCCCTAAAATTGATGACTTGTTTGACCAACTTCTAGGTGCCAGTTATTTCTCCAAGATAGACCTCAGATCAGGCTATCATCAGCTCAGAGTCAGGGAGTGTGATATCTCAAAAATAGCTTTCAAAACTTGGTATGGTCACTTTAAATTCTTAGTCATGTCCTTTGGTATTACCAATACCCCATCATATTTCATGGACTTGATGAATCATGTGTTCAAGCAGTACTTGGACATGTTTGTCATAGTCTTCATAGATGACATTCTCGTTTACTCCCGCAATGAACATAATCACGCAGACCATCTTAGAATAGTATTACAGACTCTAAAAAATCATCAGTTATTCACCAAATTCTTTAAGTAAAAATTTTGGCTAAGGTCAGTAGCTTTCCTCGGCCATATAATTTTTCGATGATGGCATTAGAGTTGATCCCTAAAAGATCAAAGCAGTGAGAAACTGGTCCAAGCCTATCTCTCCATCAAATATCAGGAGTTTTTTGGGTTTAGCTGGCTATTATCGATGGTTCATTGAGGGATTTTCATTAATTGCATCCCCTATGTCCAGATTGACTCAGAATAAAGTCAAATTCCAATGTTCAGATTCTTGTGAGAAGAGTTTTCATGAATTGAAGACTCGACTCAGTACAACTCCGATTTTGACTTTACCAGATAGTTCAAATGGATTTGGTTTGTATTGTGATGCCTCCAAAGTTGTCTTGGGGTGTGTTCTAATACAGAGAGGTAAGGTCATAGCCTATGCCTTTAGGTAGCTTAAATCCCATGAGAAGAATTACCCTACTCATGATCTTGAGTTAGAAGCAGTAGTCTTTGTCTTAATGATTTGGAGGCACTATTTGTATTGTATGCACATTGATGTGTTCACTGACCTTAAGAGCCTGCAGTATGTATTCTCTCAGAAATACCCAAACCTTCATCAGAGAAGGTGGTTGGAGTTATTGGAATACTATGACATGAGTGTCCTATATTATCCAAGCAAGGCCAATGTAGTGGCCGACGCTCTCAGTAGAATGTCTATGGGTAGTATTACTTATGTCGAGGACAGTAAAAATAAGTTAGCTTAGGAAGTTCATCAGCTATCCCGACTAGGTGTTCACTTAGTCGATTCAACAGAAGGTAGTGTATGGGTGCAGAGTAGTTTAGAATTATCCTTAGTTTTCAAAGTAAAGGAAAAGTAGGATAGAGATCCTAGTCTGGTCAAGTTGATAGAATCAGTCAGGAATCAGAAGTTAGAGGTTTTCTTCCATGGGGGAGATGGTGTTTTGAGTTGTCAGGGTTGACTATGTATGCCATGCATAGATGACTTGAGGCAGGGAATTCTTGCAGAAGCACATGGTGTGTGCTACTCTATTCATCTAGGGGCCATTAGGATGTACATGATTTGCGGGATATCTATTGGTGGAGTGGGATGAAAAGAGATATTGCAGAGTTTGTGGCTAAGTGCTCAACATGCCAGAAGGTTAATATTGACTATCAAAAGCCTAGTGGGTTCATCCAGGAGTTCAGTATTCCCACCTTAAAGTGGGAAAAAGTGAACACGAACTTTGTGATTGGTTTGCCTCGTACTTGTCGTCAGCATGATTCAGTTTGGGCCATTATAGGTAGGATGGCCAAATCAGCTTATTTTCTATCGGTCCATATATCTTACTCAGTTGAGGATTATGCCAAACTCTATATCATGGAGTTGGTCAAATTACTCAGTGTTCTGTTGTCCATCATCTCAGATAGAGGTACCTAGTTTACCTCTTATTTTTGGAAAGCATTCCAAAAGTGTCTTGGTACCCGAGTTTACCTCAGTACAACTTTTTATCCTCAGACAGATGGTCAAGAAGAAAGGACCATTCAGACTTTAGATAATATGCTCCGAGCATATGCGATAGACTTTAAAAAAAGTTGGGATGACCACTTGCCTTTGATGGAATTCACATACAAAAACAGCTATCATTCCAGTATTCAAATGGCTCTATTTGAGGTGCTTTATAGGAGGTGGTGTAGGTCTCCCATTGGTTGGTTTGAAGTGGGTGATGCCGCAGTTGTGGGGCCTGACTTAGTATTTAATACCTTAGAGAAAGTCTAGTTGATTAAGGAAAGACCTAAAATAGCTCAGAGCCAGCAAAAATTGTACGCAGATGTGCACAGAAAAGATCTCTAGTTCGAGATTGGTGACAATGTGTACTTGAAAATCTTTCCTATGAAACAAGTAAAGCGGTTTGGCAAGAAGGGAAAACTCAGTCCTTGATATGTCGGTCCTTACCAAATTCTCAGCAATTTTGAAAAGGTAGCTTACGAGCTTGAGTTGACTTCAAATCTATCTTTAGTCCATCTAGTGTTTCATGTCTCCTTGCTAAAGAAATGCATAGGTGACCCATCAGTCGTAATCCCCATAGAGGGCATAGATGTTCAGAACAACCTCTCTTACGAAGATATTCCAGTCGAAATCCTTGATTATCAGATTCGAAGACTAAGGAACAAAGAAGTCCCCCTAGTCAAAGTTCTTTGGCGGAATCAATCCGTTGAGGGGAGATACATGGGAAGTAGAAGTAGATATACGGACCAAGTATCCTCACCTCTTTTCCACAAAATCAAATTCAGCTCAATGTAATAGTTTTCTTTAATCTTATTTAATTTCATGTTCATATTTCAGTTATGAACTAGGTATCAGTTAGAATTACATGTTCAATCATATATTCATGAGTCAGTTCAGGCATGTATTCATGCATCAGATATGCATGTTCAGTATGATAATTCAGTGTATCCGTGATCTCAGTCATAAAACCATGCTTCAGTTGTGCATGCCCAATGTCTAAGTCCAGTATCTCAGTATTCTCAGTCTCAACAGTCTCATTCGAGGACGAATGTTCCCAAGGGGGAGATAATGTAAGACCCCATAAAATTCTTAGCTTAAATTAGTCCTTTAGGCTTGACAAGGGGTCCCAGACTTAGAATATTTTAGCTAAGTATTCAGACTTAGTGTTATTTTAGCCATCGAAAGTTGGCAATCTTATTTCCCGACCTTTACGTCCATTAAATATCAATATTTGAGTTAATTCATGATCAGGAATTTTAATAGGTGTTTTTGGACAAGTTTTAGATTTTTTCAGACCTCGTTTAGATCATGTTTGAGTGCCCAAAATAGTGGGTCAATGCGATCTCGATGCATCGCATCGATAACATAGATTTTCCCAGCTTCAGTGCAAATTCCAGTGAACTGACGTGGACTCAACGTGGTGCGTTGGCTATCACATCGATACCAATGATGCGGTGCGTCGGCCTGCGCATCGGGTAACACAGTTTTTAGTCATTAAAAGACCGTGTCCTTGTGGGTATTTGGGTCTTTTCCCTCGTCCTTCAACCCCCCAAAACATGAAATTAAACCTTTTGGAGTGCAACTATATTCATTCTTTCACAAATTGCTCAAGAACAAGAACCCTAGGTGTTCAAATTTCAAATCAAGAACTCAAGAACTCACCATTAAATTTTAGAAATTCATCAACTAAGGTATGTGCAGTGTTTATCCAAGGGTTCCTTCCACCCTTGGAGTTCAAGAAACTCTTTTAAAATTCATGTAAAGTGATTTCATGATTCCCATGATTTGAATTATAGTGTATTCATGTTTTATTGCAAGATTCATGTAGAGTTAATTGATATGAGTGCTTTATCATGTGAATTCATTTTGAAACTTTCGGAATTATGTAATTGGAATTGAATCACAATACCTATATGTTGTTTTAGTAATATGTGCATATATTATGCCCCACAAATATTTGATGGATTGTCCATGTTATGCGCTATGATGTCTTATATCATAGGTTCAGACGAACGAGCTCCAAAGCACCCTTAGCAGTTCAGATTTTTAGTAGTCAGCGTAGTGGTGAGTCCTCATAGTTCGAGGACATGGTTGTTTTAGTATTTCAGTATTATCTTCAGTAGTCGAAGTTATTTGGGGACTTGTCCCATCAACTTCACAGTTCAGACAGTTTAGAGG
>NC_061111.1:204682139-204825556 GCF_002878395.1 Capsicum annuum | reverse complement strand
TGGTGATTATTGGGAAACTAGTAGTGAGTACACACATGAGAGCACCTTAGCAGAATTTGATTTGAGTGATACCTTTCTCTACTCTCTATTTTCTTTGGATGATATGTATGTTATTGTTGAGAGTATGTCATATAGTTTAGGTGTAGACCATGGGAAAGGGAAGTGTTGTCGAGACCCATGTCTATGGCCACTTTTCCCATTTGACCAAGGTGCCAAGTTTAGAAATGGTGATGTTGGTGCACCAAACTTTTTGCTTTGTCTACATGACAAGCAAAGTGTCACTCTTGATGGATACTTTGTACATCTTTTATTGAGTTTTTAATATTACTTTCAAAGAAATCTTGGTTATATTGCAAATATGTGCAACCTTGGCACGCTGAGATGATTTGTTATGCTAACCCTAACCCTCATTCCATGCGGAGTTTGTATTTGTTTGTCCTCTCTTCAGTTTTGCAAGGTTTGGATTTGAGGTCGAATCCTTTTCAAGAAGGGGAGGATGATACGGGACAAATGGCCATGTTATCTTTTGATGACATCTTTGGAGGCCAACACATAGAGGCTCAAGACTTAGTCACCTCGAGAATACAAGAACATGCATGGAGGACCCGTTTTGAGAACAACTTAAAGCAATCTCGCGTGTGGAAGATTGCTTGGAGCATTTAATATTGAGGACTCACGGTTTTAGACCTTAATTAAGGGAATTTTGGACATTGCACATGGTGTATTTACACACCATGGCTGCCCTTCTCATTAAGGGCAAAGTGGTCTTTTTATCTTCATTTGTAATATATTATAAATAGGCCCCCTTAGTCTTATTTTCACTAGATTTTGAAGGATGAATATGTGAAAAACTTCTTCTCTCTTTGAGAGTGTAACACCTTTAGTGTAGGTGATTCGATTACATTCATTAGGGGTTAGTGTTGAAATACACTTGGTTCTTAATCTTGTAATAATCTTGGTCCCACTATCTATCTTTATTTTCTATGCAATTTTCCTTTTGTTTGTGTTGAATCCGTGTCTTGTTTCATCTAGTGTCGTTGCTGTTTTGGTGTTAAAATACACCTTGTATCTTGTAATCCTTGTGTCATTATTGTTAGCCAAAAGTTGCTCTCAAAGGGGTCCTCGGGTTCTAGTTGATTTGTTGACTGTTTTGAGTAGTTTTTGAGCCTTCTCTTGTTTTTCTTGTATCACCTTGGCTGCCCTTTCATTAAGGGTATTTTACACATTACATATGATGTATTTACACACCATGGTAGCCCCTCTCATTAAGGGTAAAGTGGTCTTTTTATCTTCATTTATAATATATTATAAATAGGCCCCTTTAGTCTTATTTTCACGAGAGTTTATGAAAGATAAAATAATGAAACACTTAAAATCCTCTCTCTTGAGAGTATACCAACTTAGTGTAGTTCTAGTATAGGGCTTGAAAAAGCTAACATTGTTCTTTGCTTGGAAACGGTGGATCTTAAGGTGAGTTGATTCCCTTGGCGGTCACCGTAAGAGTGTGGTTTTGATTATTACATTCATTAGGGGTTTTTGAGATTATACACTCTTTAGTTATTAATCTTGTAATAATCTTGGTCTCACTATCTATCCTTTACTTTTGTTGTTGTTATCTTGTGTAGTGGACTGTTTTGGGTCATTTATTGAATCTGAAACTTGTGCTATTGTTGTTGATATTGTTCATCACGTTTTATAGCTGTTTTGGTGTTGAAATACACCCTTGTATCTTGTATTCTTGTTGTTTGTCAGCGAATCCGAGTGTGGTCTCCATCTTGGTCCTCGAATCCTTAAGATTAGTGGACTGATTTGGAGTGTGTTTCATGTTTCCGTTGTCATTTCCGTATCACCAATTTTGTCACGCCTTAAATTTCATTGGGGCGGACAGGCACCCATTTTGGGAGAACCAACTCTTAACCATGTACTTTTCATGCATGTAATTATGGCATTCAAAGCGTCTGCTAGTATGGATATAATGCATTGATAAAACAAACCACGTAAGTAATAGCCTAAAGGACTATCAAACACGAAATGGACAATAAAGGAACAAAAATCAGCAAGTTCACAAAGAGAAAACAACACAATAGAAAGAGATGAAGAAGAAGAATTGCATGAAATTAAAGATAGATAGAGAGACCCTCACTTCCACCAATGAATAGCACTAGAAGGTGTATCAAACCTCCAAACACACACCACCAATGTAAAATCAAACCACTCTCTTAGGTAACCCAAAGGAAACACTCTACCTCAAGCACACCTTTCTTGCCAAATTTCCCAATACAAGTGAAACCCTAACTTCAAATGTATTCAAAGAACCAATTTTGGATTTGAGAGCTAAAACTACAAGACTAAAGCTACAATCTAAGAATAATATCCAATTTCATCAAAGTCTAATGAAAAATAATCCTAAGGAGTCTATTTATTCTTATTACATTAAAGATCAAAATACGCTTAATGAAAAGGGGCTCCAATGGAGTGTAAAGAAAAAGCATAAAAAAACCATTACACCCTTAATGAATGGGTGATCATGTAGTGTTTTGATGTGGTCTTCTTCACATTTTAACATATGACTTTCCTTGAGTCTTTTTGGTCTTCACAATTATTCTTCAACACTCGGACCTCTCAGGCATCTCATCACGGCAAGCTTCCAAGCAATCTTCCATACACGGGATTGTTCTATTGTGGACTTAAAATGGGTCCCCCATACGTGCTCCCGTAACCAGAATTGGGTTCTTTTTGTGTTGGCCTCGCAGGATATCTTCAAAAGCTAAGATGGCCATTTGACTTGTATTATCCTCCCCTTCTTGAAAAGGATTTGACCTCGAATCTAAACCTAGCAAAACCAAAGAGAGGACAAATAAATACAAACTCCTCATGGCATGAGGGTTAGGGTTAGCACAACAAATTATCTCAACATGCCAAGGTTGCACATATTTGCAATATAACCAAGAATCTTTTAAATTAAATATTAAAAGTTCAATTAAAGATGCACAAAGGATTTGGTTATGGAATTCGCCAAAACTAATAATTTACTTGTCATGTAGACCAAGCAACAAGTTGGGTGCATCAACATCATCAATTCTATATTTGGAGCCAGGGTCAAATGGGAAGAGTGGCCATAGACACGGGTCTAGACAACACTCCTATTTTCTATAGACTTCACTCAAACTACATAACATACTCTCTACAATGGCATACATGTCATCAAAAGCAAGTAGAGAGTAAAGAAAAGTATCACTCAAGTCAACTTCTACTAAGGTATCTTCATGTGTGTACTCACCACTAGTTTCAAAATCATGCCATAAGTACTCTCAACAATAAGATCACACATAGTAGTAGAAGAAGAATTTCAAAGCAATGGACACTTTCTCTTTTTATAGAAGTACCCTCAAGTATACACATACCACCACCAAAGTCACAGAAATTATTTCTTAAGTCTTCACAAGAAGCAAATAATTCATCCTCATAATCATCAAACATAGGTGGGGTGTCATACAAAGGATCACAACCACAATCAATTTTCAAGGAACAATCACTTATTGGGTTTCTTAAGAATTCAAACAAGTCAAAATTATCATAACCCAATTGATCATTCCTTTCCAAGACCTCACATTCTGTCACACCTCAAATTCCGCTGGGGCGGACAGGCACCCATTTTGGGACAACTAACTCTTAACCATGTACTTTTCATGCATGTAATTATGGTATTCAAATCTTTTGCTAGTATGGATATGATGCATTGATAAAACAAACTACGTAAGTAAGTCCAAACCTATATATACAAGACTTTGCCATTGGGGCCACAACGTTAAAAGAACACAATACTACCACACTTAACTTCATATAGTCTGCAAAGCCTCTAAAAGACACATGGACACTTAGTTAAGGTCGGGACAAACCCCCGCCTTGCTCATAACTACTACACAATACCAAAATATATAACAGACTCGGAAAGCTCCGAATCAATTTGGAGCTCACTAATAGCAGCTGGATGTCCTGTGCTCCTACTGGGGTGGTCTACTAGCTGGAGTACCTATACCTGCGGCATGAAACATAGTGTCCCCCACAAAGGGTGTCAATACAAAGAGTGTACTGAGTATGTATAGCATGAAATGACTAAAAATAAGATAAGATCTCAACAAAATCAGTTATCAATATATATCTATAAACATAAGGATAGAATACCAACTTTGTTTATCGTTATAGGATCATGTACATTACATCCTTTACTTTGCTTTATTCTTCTTTACTTTATAAGATTATAAGGCATAATACAAATGACCAACTAATCAGTGGTAAAAGAGGATGACCCATGCTAGGCATTTTAACCCCTGGGATACGTTCCTCATAAGTACACAAATCGAGATCAACCCATGCTAGGATTTTCTTTTGCTCCTGGGATACCACCCGTAATATTGGGATCGACCCAAACTAGGTGTTTCTTCCACTCCTGGGATACAACCCAAAAGATGTAGACTCACTTTAGATCATTCTTTTTATCTTTAAAGTTGTTTTGGTGGTTATGTATTAGATTTGGAACTTTGGATCAGTAGCAAAAGGTGTGCAAATATGCACTAGATGCAGTAGCAAAGAGGTGGAATACAACAATAATAGAAATATAACACATAGGAGCTTAGCTAACATCGTGGGTCATGTTAACTAAGAGAACAACTCGTAAGACTTATTTCAGAAAGCACCCATATCATACTAGTATTTAGAAAGAAAATGCACAGATCTAGTAACAAACACATCTTTAGGTACTTTAACAACTTGAAAAGTTAGAATAAGGTGGTTAACCACCTTGGGGTTTGTATGTTATAGTTATGTATAACTTGAAAGAAAGAACGCTTAGCAAGCTTACTTTGTAACAAAGGAGTTAGATTCATGCCAAAGAGTAGGATCGATGAACCATACATACCTTGCTGCACAACTGATCACACTTTCACTTAACGTATTTCCTTTTCGATTACTAATCTACAATAGCATAAGACTAGTATTAGTAGCTAATTAACACATTCACGCTATTTAAACTTACAAAAATAGTAACCGGGCAATAATCCACAATCAACTAATCCAAGGGTGTTTTATCAACCACGTTCTTCTCCAATTACATTCACACATGATGTAACTTTTTATAAGATCCCCTTAATAGTTTCATCATTATTGTACTCTCAAAACAGTATACCAAGTGATGTGGGCAGTAAACTTATGCAACATTCAATTTGGTGGTGTACCATTATACTTTTCTTCTATTTCAATGGAGATTATTCACACCATTCCCCCAACATCAACCAAGAATCCCCCAACATACATACATAAAACAGATCCAAAATAGCCCCAAATACCCTGTCACACCTCAAATTCCATTCGGGCGGACAGGCACCCATTTTGGGAGAACCAAATCTTAACCATGTACTTTTCATGCATATAATTATAGCATTCAAATCTTCTGCTAGTATAGATAAGATGCATTGATAAAACAAACCACGTAAGTAAGTCCAAACCTACATATACCACACTTTTCACATAGTCTGCAAAGCCTCCAAAAGACACCTGGACACTTAGTTAAGGTCGGGACAAACCCCCACCTTGCTCATGACTACTACACAATACTAAAATATATAAAAGACTCGGAAAGCTTTGAATCAAATTGGAGCTCACCAATAGTAGTTGGATGTCCTATGCTCCTACTAGGGTGGTCTACTAGCTAGAGTACCTGTACCTGCGGCATGAAACATAGTGTCCCCCATAAAGGGTGTCAATACAAAGAGTGTACTGAGTATGTACGGTATGAAATGACTATAAATAAGACAATATCTCAACAAAATCAGTTATCAATATATAACTATAAAGATAAGGATAGAATACCAACTTTTCTTATGCTTATGGGATCATGTACATTACATCTTTTACCTTGATTTATTCTTCTTTACTTTATAAGATTATAAGGCATAATACAAATGACCAGCAGATCAGTGGTAAAAGAGGATGGCCCATGCTAGGCATTTTAACCCCTGGGATACATTCCTCATAAGTATACAAATCGAGATCGACCCATGCTAGGCTTTTTTTTTGGCCCTAGGATACCACCCGTTATATTGGGATCGACCCATGCTAGGTGTTTCTTCCATCCCTGGGATACCACCCAAAAGATATAGACTCACTTCAGATCATTCTTTTTATCTTTAAAGTTATTTTGGTGGTCATGTATTCTTTGGAACTTTGCACCAGTAGCAAAAGGTGTGCAAATATGCACTAGATGCAATAGTAATGAGGTCGAATACAACAATAATAGAAATATAACACATAAGAGCTTAGCTAACACCATGGGTCCTGTTAACTAAGAGAACAACTCGTAAGGCTTATTTCTGAAAGCACCCATATCATACTAGTATTTAGAAAGGAAATGGACAGATCTAGTAACAAACACATCTTTAGGTACTTTAACAACTTGACAAGTTAGAATAAGGTTGTTAACCACCTTGGGGGTTGTACGCTGTAGTTATGTATAACTTGAAAGGAAGAATGCTTAGGAAGCTTACTTTGTAATAAAGGAGTTAGATTCATGCCAAAGAGTAGGATCGATGAACCATACATACCTTGCTGCACAACTGATCATACTTTCACTTAACGTCATTCCTTTTAGATTACTAATTTACAATAGCATAAGACTAGTATTAGTAGCTAATTAATATATTCACACCATTTAAACTTACTAAAATAGTAACCGGGCAGTAATCCACAATCAACTAATCCAAGGGTGTTCTCTCAATCTCGTTCTTCTCCAATTACAGTCACACATGATGTAACATTTTATAAGATCCCCTTAACAGTTTCATCATTATTGTACTCTCAAAACAGTATATCAAGTGATGTGGGCAGTAAACTTATGCGACATTCAATTTGGTCATGTACCATTATACTCTTCTACTCCCTTTCAATGGAAATTATTCACACCATTCCCCCAACATCAACCAAGAAGCCCCAAACATACATACTTAAAACAAATCCAAAACAGCCCCAAATACCCCTTAATATGGCAACCAAAAATTGAACTCACCAATCCTTGAGTTCTTAACAACAACATATACACAATCCTCAACCCACACACGTATATAGGAAAAGGGAAAAAATGGACAGTAGCCATACCTTAATTTCAGTGGTAGTTTATTCCCTTAATGTATCAATAGATTGATCCCTTTACTCACAAACCAAAAGTGAAGAGAAAAATCTCTTAATAATCAAGGATAAAGGGACTGCCAAACTTAAAAAGGGATATCTTCTAGTTTAATCATGGAGAACATAATCCTTATAGTATTCTTAAGATGTGCTCATGATTTGTTCACTTACCTTTAAAATGGAAGGAAGGTTTCCAAAGAACCCTAGTGGAATTTTAGGGCTGCTGCATAGCTAATAGAGAACAAGAGAGAAAATCTTGAAAGCTATTTTTTTTTTTGGCTAGTTAGAATGAGCTATAAGGGCTGGTTTTAATCCCTTTAAAAAGAGATTCTCTTGGCCGACTTTTTTGGTCATTTTTGGGCCATAATTTATCAAGTAGATGATGAACCTACTTTCCCATTATATTGGGCCTTTGTGGATTAAAAACTATTGGGCCTTGGCTGCCCATTCTTCTCCTTTTCTCTTATTTAATTTGGCCCAGAATTAACTTAAGTAGTTGGTAGTGTATTTGGCCCAATAAGCTGGTCAAGGGATCCTTAATAGGTGATTCACCTACTTAGCTTAAAATAAGTCAAGCAAGCACCCCATTATTTTGTTCCATTTTAAGATCAAAATGCTTATAGTTAAACTTAAAACTTGGTCACTTCATCCTTTAGATTCAAATACCTATTTAAGGGCCCAAGTTTATATTCTCTCATCGAAGGTAACTTAATCATACCACGTTTCAGTACATATGGGAACTCCTCCAAACCTATCTTACCGTCACCAATCACATAGGATATCCAAGCCCATTACCTACCCCATAAGCCCATATCAAGTGCCACATAAGTAGAACTAGTACACGCGGAATATAAGGTGTTACATACCCCTTAATAAGGCAGCCAGAAATTGAACTCATCAGCCCTTGAGTTCTTAACAACAACATATACACAATCCTCAACCAACACAGGTATATAGGAAAAGGGCAAAAATGGACAGTTGCCATACCTTAGTTTCAGTGGTAGTTTATTCCCTTAATGTATCAATAGCTTGATCCCTTTACTCACAAGCCAAAAGTGAAGAGAAAAATCTCTTAATAATCAAGGATAAAGGGACTGCCAAACTCAAAAAGGGATATCTTCTAGTTTAATCATGGAGAGCATAATCCTTATAGTATTCTTAAGATGTGCTCATGATTTTTTCACTTACCTTTAAAATGGAAGGAAGGCTTCCAAAGAACCCTTGTGGAATTTTAGGGCTGCTGCATAGCTAAGAGAGAACAAGAGAGAAAATCTTGAAAGCTATTTTTTTTTTTTGGCTAGTTAGAATGAGCTATAAGGGCTAGTTTTAATCCCTTTAAACAGAGCAGATCTTGCCCGACTTTCTTGGTCATTTTTGGGCCATAATTTATCAAGTAAGTGATGCAACTACTTGCCCATTATATTGGGCCTTTGTGGATTAAAAACTATTGGGCCTTGGCTGCCCATTCTCCTCTTTTTGTCTTATTTAACTTGGGCCAAAATTAACTTAAGTAGGTGGTAGTGTATTTGGCCGAATAAGCTGGTCAAGGGATCCTTAATAGGTGATCCACCTACTTAGTTTTTAAGTTGGTTAAAAGGTCAAAGTAGGTGATTCACCTACTAGCTTAAAATAAGTCAAGCAAGCACTTTAATATTTTGTTCCATTTTAAGATCAAATTGCTTATAGTTAAACTTAAAACTTGGTCACTTCATCCTTTAGATTCAAATACCTATTTAAGGGCCCAAGTCTATATTCTATCATCGAAGGTAACTTAATCATACCACGTTTTAGTACATGTGGGAACTCCTCCAAACCTATCTTACCGTCACCAATCACATAGGATATCCGAGCCCATTACCTACCCCATAAGTCCATATCAAGTGCCACATAAGTAGAACTAGTACACGCGGAATATAGGGTGTTACATCCTACCCCCCTTAGAAACATTCGTCCTCGAATGCTTGCATGACTGGCTAGCGTAAACGAATATAAGACTAAGTTTAAACTCATTGTTATCCATATAACACTTGTGTATTTATACTTACTTGTTTATGCCCCAAATCAGCATCCTTGGACCAAGTCTTTAGATTCAAACAAATGAGGGTACTTTGACTTCATTGCTTCTTCGGCTTCCCATGTGATTTTCTCTACTTGCGGGATCCTCCAAAGCACTTTTACTGAAGCTACTTCTTTATTTCTTAACATCTTAACTTGCCGATCTAGTATATCAGTAGGCACTTCTTTATACGTGAGTTCTTCCATGACCTGCACATCTTTAGTAGGAGTAATATGGGATGGATCTCCTATGCACTTGTGGAGTATTGAGACATGAAACACCGGATGCACCATTGAAAGCTCTTGGGGTAGGTCTAACTCATATTCCACTTGGCCAAATCATTGAATAATTTTATATGGCCCTATGTAGCGGGGACTTAGTTTTCCTTTTTTACCAAACCTCATTACCCCTTTCATTGAAGATACCTTCAAAAACACCCAATCTCCTATAGCTAACTCTAACCCTCTTCTTCTAGTATCCATATATGATTTATGTCGGCTTTGAGCTATTTCTAATCGTTGTTGTATCACCTTAACTTTTTCTGTAGCTTGATGAACAAGATCTGGCCCAAATAAGGTAGTTTCACCCACTTCAAACCACCCAATTGGTGATCTACACTTTCTACCATATAAAGCTTCATAAGGCGCCATTTTGATACTCAAGTGATAACTATTGTTATATGCAAACTCAATTAGTGGAAAATGATCATCCCAACTACCTTTGAAGTCCAATACAAAAGCACGCAACATATCCTCTAATGTTTGGATTGTACGTTCCGCCTGGCCATTCGTTTTAGGGTGAAAAGTTGTGCTTAAACTCACTTGCATTCCCAAAATCTTCTGGAATGACCTTTAAAAATGTGCGGTAAATTGAGCTACCCTATCAGATGTAATAGAGATTGGGACTCCATGCAACCAACTATCTCTTTAATATATAATTTTGCATACTCTTCAACTGTGTATGTAGTCTTAATCGGTAGAAAGTGTGCTGATTTGGTGAGTCTATCAACTATTACCCATATAGAATCAAACTTTTGAGATGAGAGAGGTAGACCAGTGATGAAATCTATGTTAATCATATCCCACTTCCAAGTTGGGAGCTCCATAAGCTGCATATAACCTCCTGGCTTTTGGTGCTCCACTTTGACTTGTTGATAATTTGGACATTCAGCTACAAATTCTGCAATGTTCTTCATGTTGCCCCACCAATACACCTCTTTCAAGTCATGATACATTTTACTTGAACCAGGATGGATAGAATATCTTAAATGATGTGCCTCCATCATAATCTTCTTTCTTAGCACATCTACATTAGGTACACATAATCTGTCTTGGCATCGAAGTATTCCCTCTTCTGTAAGCTCAAATGCCTTTGTTACACCTTGTTGTACATTTTTCTTAAGTTGTAAAAGAATAGGATCTATGTATTGTTTCACTTTAACTTCGGCTACTAATGAGGATTCTGCTGCATTTTGCACAATAACGCCTTTATCTGAAGATTCATTAAGGCGAACCCCTAAGCTAGTTAATTGGTGTAGATCCCTAGCTATCCCTTGCCTTTCCATGGGCTGCCTATAAATTACTTTCCATCGCCTTACGACTTAGTGCATCGGCTACCACATTTTCTTTGAGATATCAACATCATAGTCTTTTAACAACTCAAGATATCTTTGCTACCTCAATTTTAGGTCCTTCTGGTTAAAGAGGTACTGCAAACTCTTGTGGTCGGTATATATATCAACATGTACCCCATACAAATAGTGGCGCCATATTTTTAAGGCAAATATAACTGTTGCTAGCTCAAGATCATGTGTTGGATAATTAATTCTTCTTATGTTGCCGCATCAAAACACATCCTAAAGCCAACTCCTGAAACGTCACAATATACCGCATAGCCTTCCGTGCCATCTGGAAGTACCAATATGGGTGTAGAAGTCAACTTATTCTTCTAATCTTGAAAACTTTTTTCACACATTTCATCCCATTAAAACTTAGCTTCTTTATGTGTTAACTTTGTTAAAGGTGCAGAAATAGAAGAAAACCCTCAACGAACTTTCTATAATAACCTGCCAAGCCTAGGAAACTACGAACCTCTATAGGAGTCATGGGTCTTGACCAGCTTTTCACTGCCTCTATATTTTGAGAATCAACTCTTATTCCTTCATCAAATAGAATATGACCCAAGAATGCTACCAATTTTAACCAAAACTCACATTTGGAGAACTTTTCATACAACTTGCGATCGCGAAAGATTTGTAACACCTGTCACATATGATTAGCATGGTCTTCTTCTGATCTTGAATACACCAAAATATCATCTATAAATACGATAACAAATACATCCAAGAATGGATTAAACACTCTATTCATCAAATCCATAAAAGCTGTTGGTTCATTAGTTAGCCCAAATGACATAGACCATATCGCGTTCGAAAAGCCATTTTAGTTATGTTTTTCTCCTTTACTCTCAGTTGGTGATAACCTGACCTTAAGTCGATCTTTGAGAAACACTTAGCACCTTGTACCTGATCAAACAAATCATCAATTCTAGGAAGGGGATATTTGTTCTTAATTGTCACCTTATTCAATTGTCGATAATCAATACACATTCTCAACATGCCATCTTTCTTATGAAAAAATAACACGGGTGCGCCCCAAGGAGATAGACTAGGCCTTATGAAACTCTTTTCCAACAAATCTTTTAATTGTTCCTTCAATTTATGTAATTTTGCAGGGGCTATTCTATAAGGAAGAATAGAAATCGGTTAATTACCTAGTATCACATCAATACCAAACTCTACTTCTCTTTCTGGAGGTAAACCCAAAAGCTCTTCAGGAAATACGTCGAAAAATTCATTTACCACTGAGATGGATTGAAGAGTCGGTGACTCTGCCTCTATATGTTGCACCCTTACTAGATGGCATATGTATCCTTTGTACATCATCTTCCTTGCCTTAATATAAGAAATAAACTTACCCCTTGGTGCCCCAATATTACCCCTCCACTCAAGGACTGCTTCCTTTGGAAAATGGAAATGCACCCTCTTAGCTCAACAATCCACTGTGGCATAACAAGAAGACAGCCAATCCATACCCATTATAACATCAAAATCCACTATTTAAAGCTCCAAAATGTCATCCAAAGTATCACGATTACAAACAGTTACTATACAATTACGGTAAACTCTTCTAGCTATAATAGATTCGCCAATTGGTGTAGACACTTTAAATGGCTTAGCTAGCAATTCTGGTGTTCTTTTGAACTTTCCAGTAATTAATGGAGTGACATATTATAGAGCTTGGATCAATTAATGCATATACCTTATGTGAAAAGATAGACAATGTACCTGTAACCACATCAGGAGAAGCCTCCAAATTTTGTCGACCTTCTAGAGCATATGTACGATTCTAAACACCACTAGAACTATCTTCCTTAACACCCCTACCACGACCAGTAGGTATCTGCTGACCCCTACCAAAAGAAGGAACCGAGGATGATGATGCAACAATAGATCCAGTAGGTCGTGCCATATCAGCCATGCCCCTTTTTGGGCAATCTCTCATTATGTGTCCCGGTGTGCCACACCAATAACAAGAATTTGTCCCAAATGGACATGAACCTAGATGATTTCTTCCACAATGCTTACAAAGCTGTCTAGGAGGTCTTGATTGGCTTGCACCTCCTTGCTCTCGATACCCCACTACTTGTGAACCTTTACTCTCACTTTTTTTGCCCAAATTGATTTCCCTTAAACCCCTAGAATCAAGGAGGAGCACCTGATGTGGAGTAGGAAGGTGATGGTCTAGGGGGTCTAATGAAAAATCGAGGCCTGAATTCACTCTAAGATGGAGAAAATTGTCCCATAGATCTAGCCCTCTTGGAGTGCCCTCTTTCGAGCTCTTGTGTCCTTCTTTGCCTTTGATCCTCCATTTTTTGAGCAAATGCTTGTATTCTTGCTATATCCATGCCTTTATTCAAGGCAGAAATAGTACAATATCTAACCAAATATGGGTCCAATCTATCCATATATCGATGAACTTTATCCTCCACAGTAGCGACTGCATTAGGGGCATACCTGGCTAAAGAATTAAATTGAAGACTGTACTCCCTTACGCTCATATTTCCTTGGCAAAGATTTAAAAAATGATCTGCACGGGTCTCTCGAATCTTGAATGGAAGATAATGATCAAGAAATATTGTTTTGAATTCATCCCAACTAGCTAAAGGTGCACCTATACCCCTTGATTTTTTCCAAGCTTCATACCATAATATAGCTACCCCTTTAATCGATATGCTGCTAATTCCACTGTCTCTTTACCAGATATATGCGTAACATCTAAAGCCCTTTGAATCTGATCAATAAAGTCTTATGGATCTTCATTAGGATCTGACCCAGTAAATTGAGGAGGGTCCAATTTAAGGAAATCTTGGGTCCATAGACTGGCTGCCCTATCCACACCACTTGAACCCATAGTTGGACCAGCTTGTCCTTGACCTTGTCCAGCAACTATACGTGTTAATAATTGCACCGCATTCCTCAAATCTTGCTCAGTAGCATTAATAGGTAACTCTGGGGGTACTCCCCTCCTCCTTAGCTCTTCTGGAGATGGAGGAGTAGAAGAAGTCCGTGATGCAAACTCATTTTGGGCCTCACTTTGATCAGCATATCTAGGTGGTGATTTACTTATCCCTTCTCTGGCAGCCAATCTACTAGTTTACTCTTCTTACTCTAACTCCTTCTTGTAATCGGCATCATTACTATATTGACAAAAACATATTTAAGGTTAAATACAAGTCAACCTACATTATTGGCTCCATCGCACGATCTATGAAATAAAGAAAAAGAAACAACTCCTAAATGCCTCGTAGCCTCCTACTAAGAGATGTGGTGCACAACACACCCATAATCAAGACTCTACATAGACATGACTTTGCAGACAACTCCCTATGATGACATGCTGTGATACCAATTTTTCGTCACGCCTCAAATTCCATTGGGACGGACAGGCACCCATTTTGGAAGAACCAACTCTTAACCATGTACTTTTCATGCATGTAATTATGGCATTCAAATTTTCTTCTAGTATGGATATGATGCATTGATAAAATAAACCATGTAAGTAAGTCAAAACCTACTTATACAAGACTTTGCCGTTGGGACCACAACGCTAAAAGAACACAATACTACCACACTTAACTTCACATAGTCTGCAAAGCCTCTAAAAGACACATGGGCACTTAGTTAAGGTCGGGAAAAACCCCCACCTTGCTCATAACTACTACACAATAAAAAATATACAATAGACTCAGAAAGCTTCGTATCAACTTGGAGCTCACCAATAGTAGCTGGATGTCCTGTGCTCCTACTGGGGTGGTCTACTAGCTAGAGTACCGATATCTGCGGCATGAAACATAGTGTCCCCCACGAAGGGTGTCAATACAAAGAGTGTACTGAGTATGTACGGCATGAAATGACTAAAACTAAGACAACATCTCAACAAAATCAGTTATCAATATATATTTATAACGAAAAGGATAGAATATCAACTTTGCTTATGCTTATGGGATCATGTACATTACATCCTTTATTTTGCTTTATTCTTCTTTACTTTATAAGATTATAAGGCATAATACAAATGATCAGCTGATCAGTGGTAAAAGAGGATGGCCCATGCTAGGCATTTTAACCCCTGGGATACATTCCTCATAAGTACACAAATCGAGATCGACCCATGCTAGGATTTCCTTTTGCCCTTGGGATACCACCTGTAATATTAGGATCGACCCATGGTAGTTGTTTCCTCCACCCCTGGGATACCACCTGTAATATTGGGATCCTTAATAGGTGATGCACCTACTTAGTTTTTTAGTTGGTCAAAAGGTCAAAGTAGGTGATTCACCTACTAGCTTAAAATAAGTCAAGCAAGCACCTCAATATTTTGTTCCATTTTAAGATCAAATTGCTTATAGTTAAACTTAAAACTTGGTCACTTCATCCTTTAGATTCAAATACCTATTTAAGGGCCCAAGTTTATATTCTCTCATCGAAGGTAACTTAATCATACCACGTTTCAGTACATGTGGGAACTCCTCCAAACCTATCTTACCGTCATCAATCACATAGGATATCCGAGCCCATTACCTACCCCATAAATCCATATCAAGTTCTACATAAGTAGAACTAGTACACGCAAAATATAGGGTGTTACACATTCCTTTCCCTTAAGAGTACTCTCATCTTCCAAGAAGAGATTTCCATCTTTCGGAGAAATGTTGTCACACCATAGTGGGTTGGCATATAGGCTATAGCTTTCAAGACAAGCTATACCTTCAACTTCATTCTCACCACTAGGTACATTAGGAGTGAAATCATCATCTTCAAACAAGATACTATCCTTAAAGAGAGAAGGATCTATCCATGAAGAGGATATAGAATATTTAAATCCATTTTCTAAAAGATCGTTATCAAACATCAAAGATATTTCAAGCACATGGTTATCCCTATGAGCGAAATCGAGAGTAGAACATTCACTAGAGGTTATGCTAAAGGGGTTATTGCTATTTATTTGATCAACATTTTCAACATCATCACTCACTTCAGATCCATTAAACATATCACATACATCCTTAAGTGGTGGACAAATTTCACATATAAGTTGATCAACACAATTCCCACAAGATGATATACTATCATTCAACAGATTAGCTTCCACACAAAGTGGACATAAATTGATCTTACAAGAAGAGTCAATTCGGTCATCAATAGGATCAACTAGTGTATCTACATTCACAATATGTACATCATCATCAAGGAGCAAAGAATCAACAGATGATGTATTATCATTCAACACAATGGCTTTAACACTAGGTGGACTTAAATTGATCTTACAAGAAGAGTCAATTCCGTCATCAATAGGATCAACTAGTGTATCCACACTCATAACTAGTACATCATCAACAAGAGGTAAAGAATCAATAGACTCACAAATAGATAAGCTACCACTCATGCTCAATAGGCTAATAGCCACACAATCATCGTCCACATGTATAAAATTGTATGAGTTTGCTATTTTACTTTATGTTCTTGAGTACAATCTTCTTTGCCTTGGTTCGGATCATGGCAGCCCACTTTCTACTTTGAGAATCTCACATCACAAGGGAGTTTGTCAAGTCTTCTCCCTTGTTTCACCTCTTCATCTCTTTTTCCCAAATTGGGATTTAGTGCACTAAGCATTTGGCGCATATCTTCAACGAAGCTATGAATATTGTCATTGATACGATCAAATGTGGCATCAAAACTATAGCCATCCATGGAACCTCTACCATAATCCTCAATTTGGATGGGTGGGTTTTGGATTTGAGGTCTTTGGGGAGGTGGGTTTGGCCTTTGGTTATTTGGTACTTAAACTTATGGTATTGGAGGTAGTTGATGGTATGGTCTTTGGTCTATGGGATTTGGAATTTGGTAAGTGGTATGTTGCGGGAGTATTAGGTTTGGATTTGGTGGTGGAGTTTGATTTCCAAGTCCCTCTTGTTGGACTTGGTTCCTTTGGTGATGTAATGTTCTTTGTAGGGTTCGGTCAAGGGATGCTTGGGATGGGTTTAGTGGCTGGTTTTGTGAAGTATAGGATCTTTAGACTTGAGGTGTTTGGAATTGTAGAGATTTTGGTGGACATAGTCTATCAACCCTCACTCCAATTCTAATCATGTCACCCTTCATTGAATCCATATCACTTCTTATAGCATCATTTCAGCTTTTCATTTCTCGACTCAAGGCCTCCATTTAGGCCATCAAAGCTCCCATAACATCATTTCCCAAAGGTTGGGAAGTAGTACCTTTGGTTTCCATGGAACCTATGAAGTGCAAAAAATAGCAAGAAAAATAACCTACAAAACGAGCGAACGAGTTAGTTCAAAAGCCTCACTTCACTCACACTCAACCTCATCTCACACTTGGCTTCACAAGTGTTGGAGAATCGGCAATACTTGGCAAGTTACTTAAGAGGTGAGAAACTTTGAATCAGAATGGATCTTCGTTTGAAATGACTCAAAATAAGTGATGCACGAACTTGAACCAAAAAAAATACTACAACTTGAAAACGAGAAAAGCACACAAAAATTGAAGACGCAAAACAATGGACTCTAATCTAATTACCAAACTAGTAGGTAATTACTAGCTTACTAATTAGGGATAGAATTGACTTATAAGAAATTAGAATAAAAAAAACTAGAAACTAGAAAAATCTAATTTTTAGGTCAAACTTTGGTTGAGCACAAGTGATGACATGGCACTATGTGGTTGGTTGTCACCTTCGGAATTTCAAATTTTTCAAAAATTATTTCCGGCCAAACACCCTTAGGAAATAAGAGAATTCAATTTTGGGAGGGAAAATATTCATGTTTGAAGCCCTCCCAAGCTTCAAAATGGATGAGAAATGAATTGGTCCCCCCCCTAACAAACCACCATTTCATACTTTTTCATCCTTTTTTTCGATCAAACAAGAACCTTGAATACTCTTCTTCACTAAGTTATGAAGATCAAGGATGAACAAGATGAATATTCAAGCATTGACCAAGTTTGACCACCTAGTAAATGAGCTCCAAATCTGATTTTTTTTTTTGTAGCCCTAGGTTCCTTATGTAAAAACAACTTAAACCAACCAAAAATCAGCCACAAATCAAGCCTAAATCACCAAGACAAAAACGTGTATAGCACAAAAAGCTTCAAAACTCCATAGCCATGGTGGATCTAAGCTCAAACTCAACCAAACTTCAATCTAAAAGTAGATCTAGACTCCCTAGGTATTAGAGAACAAGAATCTAACACAAGAAACCTTCAAAACAAAGTAAAAATTTGTAGATCTAAGACACTAAATTCAGATCTAACACAAGACAACACAAGACACCTTTTTTTTTTGTATTTTCTGATTTTTTGACTCTTTTTTGATGAGATTTTCTATATAAGAACACTTAGACCAAGATTTAGGAATGTTGGAACAACCCTAACAGAGGTTTTGATACCAAATGATATCCTAAAGGACTATCAAACACTAAATGGACACTAAAGGAACAAAAATCAGCAAGTTCACAGAGAGAAAACAACACACTAGATGGAGATGAAGAAGAAGAATTGCATGAAATTAAAGATAGATAGAGAGTCCCCCACTTCCACCAATAATAGCACTAGAAGGTGTATCGAACCTCCAAACACACATCACCAATGTAAGATCAAACCACTCTCTTAGGTGACCAAAGGATACACTCTTCCTCAAGCACACCTTTCTTGCCAAATTTCCCAATACAAGTGAAACCCTAACTTCAAATGTATTCAAGGAACCAATTTCGGGTTTGAGAGCTAAAACTACAAGACTAAAGCTAAAATCTAAGAATAATATCCAATTTCATCAAAGTCTAACGAAAAATAAGCCTAAGGAGTCAATTTATACTTATTACATTAAAGACCAAATACCCTTAATGAAAAGGGACTCCTATGGAGTGTAAAAAAAAGCATAAAAAGACCATTACACCCTTACTGAATGGGTGATCATGTAGTGTTTTGATATGATCTTCTTCACACTTCAACATATGACTTTCCTTGAGTCTTTTTGGTCTTCACAATTATTCTTCAACACTTAGACCTCTCAGGCATCTCATCACGGCAAGCTTCCAAGCAATCTTTCATACACAAGATTGTTCTATTGTGGGCTTAAAATGGGTCCCCTATGCATGCTCCTGTGCCTTCAATATGACCACAATTGGGTTCTTCTTGTGTGGTCCTTGCAGGATGTCTTCAAAAGCTAAGGTGGCCATTTTACTTGTATCAGTAAGTAAGTCCAAACCTACATATACAAGACTTAGCCGTTGGGGCCACAACATTAAAAGAACATAATACTACCACACTTAACTTTACATAGTCTGCAAAGCCTCTAAAAGACACATAGACACTTAGTTAAGGTCGGGACAAACCCCCGCCTTGCTCATAACTACTACACAATACCAAAATATATAACAGACTTGGAAAGCTCTGAATCAACTTGGAGCTCACCAATAGCAGCTGGATGTCGTATGCTTCTACTAGGGTGGTCTACTAACTGGAGTACCTATACCTGCGACATGAAACATAGTGTCCCCTATGAAGGGTGTCAATACAAAGAGTGTACTAAGTATGTACGGCCTGAAGTGACTATTTATAAAACAAGATCTCAACAAAATCAGTTATTAATATATAACTATAAAGATAAGCATAGAATACCAAATTTTCTTATGCTTATGGGATCATGTACATTACATCCTTTACTTTGCTTTATCCTTCATTACTTTATAAGATTATAAGGCATAATACAAATGTCCAGCTAATCAGTGGTAAAAGAGGATGACCCATGCTGGGCATTTTAACCCTTGGGATACATTCCTTATAAGTACACAAATTGGGATCGACCCATGCTAGGCTTTCCTTTTGCCCCTGGGATACCACCCGTAATATTGGGATCGACCCATGCTAGGTGTTTCTTCCACCCCTGGAATACCACGCAAATTATATAGACTCACTTCAGATCATTCTTTTCATCTTTAAAGTTGTTGTTTTGGTGGTCATGTATTAGATTTGGAACTTTGGACCAGTAGCAAAAGGTGTGCAAATATGCATTAGATGCAGTAGCAATAAAGTCGAATACAACAATAATAAAAATATAACACATAGGAGCTTAGCTAACATCATGGGCCATGTTAACTAAGAGAACAACTCGTAAGGCTTATTTCTGAAAGCACTCATATCATACTAGTATTTAGAAAGGAAATGCACAGATCTAGGAACAAACACATCTTTGGGCACTTTAACAACCTGACAAGTTAGAATAAGGTTGTTAACCACTTTGGGGGTTGTACATTTTAGTTATGTATAACTTGAAAGAAAGAACGCTTAGGAAGCTTACTTTGTAACAAAGGAGTTAGATCCATGCCAAAGAGTATAGGATCGATGAACCATACATACCTTGCTGTACAACTGATCACACTTTCACTTAACGTCTTCCCTTTTAGATTACTAATATACAATAGCATAAGACAAGTATTAGATGCTAATTAACATATTCAAGCCATTTAAACTTACTAAAACAGTAACCGACAGTAATCCACAATTAACTAATCCAAGGGTGTTCTCTCAATCTCGTTCTTCTCCAATTACATTCACACGTGATGTAGCTTCTTATAAGATCCCCTTAATAGTTTCATCTTTATTGTACTCTCAAAATAGTATATCAAGTGATGTGAGCAGTATACTTATGCGACATTCAATTTGGTGGTGTACCATTATACTCTTCTTCTACCTTTCTATGGAAATTATTCACACCATTCCCCCAACGTCAACCAAGAAGCCCCCAACATACATACATAAAACAGATCCAAAACTTCCTCAAATACCCCTTAATATGGCAACCAAAATTGAACTCACCATCCCTTGAGTTCTTAACAACAACATGTACACAATCCTCAACCAACACACGTATATAGGAAAAGGGCGAAAATGGACAGTAGCCATACCTTAGTTTCAGTGGTAGTTTATTCCCTTAATGTATATCTCTTTAATAGCTTGATCCTTTTACTCCCAAACCAAAAGTGAAGAGAAAAATCTCTTAATAATCAAGGATAAAGGGACTGCCAAACTTAAAAAGGGATATCTTATAGTTTAATCATGGAGAACATAATCCTTATAGTATTCTTAAGATGTTCTCATGATTTGTTCACTTACCTTTAACTTGGGAGGAAGGTTTCCAAAGAACCCTAGTGGAATTTTAGGGATGCTGCATAGCTAAGAGAGAACAAGAGAGAAAATCTTGAAATCTATTTTTTTTTGTCTAGTTAAAATGAGCTGTAAGGGCTGGTTTAATCCCTTTAAAAAGAGCTGCTCTTGGCCAACTTTCTTGGTCATTTTTGGTCCATAATTTATCATGTAGGTGATGCACCTACTTGCCCATTATATTGGGCCTTTGTGGATTAAAAACTATTGGGCCTTGGCTGCTCATTTTCCTCCTTTTCTCTTATTTAATTTGGGCCAGAATTAACTTAAGTAGGTGGTAGTTTATTTGGCCCAATAAGCTGGTCAAGGGATCCTTAATAGGTGATTCACCTACTTAGCTTAAAATAAGTCAAGCAAGCACCCCATTATTTTGTTCCATTTTAAGATCAAAATGCTTATAGTTAAACTTAAAACTTGGTCACTTCATCCTTTAGATTCAAATACCTACTTAAGGGCCCAAGTTTATATTCTCTCATCGAAGGTAACTTAGTCATACCATGTTTCAGTACATGAGGGAACTCCTCCAAACCTATCTTACCGTCACCAATCACATAGGATATCCGAGCCCTTTACCTACCCCATAAGTCCATATCAAGTGCCACATTAGTAGAATAGTACACGTGGAATATAGGGTGTTACACCGTAGACTGGAATGACAAATTATTGGGTAGTTGGTGTATGGTATATTAAATAACGAAATTAAGCATAGAAATAGATTGCAGGTGATAAAATATAAGCATGATGATACATATAGATAAGAGAGAAAATTGCAAAACAGTATCCCATAACCTAGTAGGGTTGGTACAAGAGCCACCAATTAAATAAGTAAGAGTACTAATAGTATCAATATACAAATAGTCTTGAAAGGAAAGACTGTCCAAAAGTTGCAAAAGGAGAGAGAATCATCTTTGGCTTTGAAAGATCACCCTATCTCCAAACTCTAGAATGTGTTGGATAGAGCATCAATGGTGACAACTAGTTTTCGAATTTGAATAAAAAAAGATGTAGAAGTATAGTATGAGTACTAGACAACGGGTACTCGATAGCCATCATCGGCCGACTAAGCTAACTCACAATAAAAACATAATAAGATGCAAGAATGTAAAACAATTTAGGAATAAAAGGAAAACCTAAAATAATGCTCTGACTGACTGATAATATATAATAAGTTAGATAATATAAAAAAGAACACAAGCTAACTACGACCTAACTAGTCCCCCATAAGCCTAGAAGGCACAAACAAGAGAAAATAACCCAATTGACCCTCATAAGCTTGATGGATGCAATTAAGAGAGAAATACCGATAATAAAAATGATAAAGGCATCGACCACTGAAATTATATTTGTAAATCCTTTCATATCATAAACACCAGACTCAAACCAAATTCTTAATAAAATAATAGAACCATAAATACCGGACTTAAACCAATCTTTAGTATCATATGTGTCGGACTCGAACCAGAAATTTAGTATCATAAATTAATAGCAATTGTTAGACTCAAACAGGTCTTTAAAGTAAATACATATTACCAAGTCTAGTCAAGAATGTGAAAAAATGTCTAAACCATCCTATGATTCAAGATTATATATAAAATAATGAAAAAAGGACTCCTAGTCAAGATATTTGACCTTAAAGAGGGTCGTGGGGCCTGCTACTAAGTTCCAAAGGTTCATACTAAGGTGATTTCTACCCACAAACTAGACTAAGGCTTCCTATTTCTACTACTTGGTGTTAAATAAGTCTAAACAAGTCCTAAAGCAACAATTTAACTCAAGGGTTAATATGCCGATTCTACCAAAAATGACTCTCTAACCGGCTAAATATTCTAAAATTTCACTATATGCAACCAAACTATAAATTTCAACCTAAATATAGTATAATAGTACAACAATAGCATAATAAATCTCAATCTATGAAGAAGTAAATCTAGTGTCCCAAGATAGTATAATAGTACAACAATAGCATAATAAATCTCAGTCTATGAGGAAAGTAAATATAGCCTACTTGGACACCAATAAATGCCTAAGAAAGTCCACTAAATTGGAGATTTTCCCTTTCAAGAAGCCTTCATACGATGCCATGCTATCAAAATAACAATCTACACATTAGTACGAGAATAAAAATATGCATATTGTATATAAATGCTTTGCATCTAAAATTGAGCTAGAAATCTCATGTGGGGACCGCTTGCGGAATCACAGCAAAATGTCCCTCTAGGCTTAAGGATTAACTATCCTTAAGGCTTAAGGACCCTATCACGACCCCAAGCCTTAATCTGAATTACCTTTTGTGAATACAAAAATCAGATCACAATTGTGATAGCCATGGACTTATCCTTTGCAATTAGGATAGCCATTCACCGTGGCCTTCACAAATGCCGCCAAGGGCCTCAAAGTGCAGAGACTATTTTTTATCTGCACTGGCTAAAGCTTGTGATAGAAAAGTTGACATTTGCCAAATATCCAATTAGACCCTCGAGACTCATTTGAAATTTTGGGAATGCAAATAAACTATACTACCCTATCAAATGTGACATACTATATTCAACGGCATCATCAAAATTTCCATTCAGAGTTGCTTCAATTAAATATAGGTCCCATACCTAAATGTCATTTTAACAAAAATCCACCCAATATCCTAAAATGAGTCTAGGAGCCATAGGAATTAAACAAAAGGCCCTCCTATCCTAAATTAATATTTTAGATCTAACTAAAAAGTTCAAATTGGCATATGAGGTCGTTAACCTAAAGTTTAAGCCTGATACCCCATTCACAACAACGAAAACTTTAAAATAGGAAATTGAATCTAAGAATTAAACTAATTGTCTGGTAACCGAGCTATCAGCTCCAACAAGTCATAAATGCCTTAGGACAGCTACAAGAAAGCTCTAAACGATACAATAGTGAGAAAATGAAGAAAATGACCCAGAGGGTCATTACACTATGATAGAATTTTGAGAGTCATCCAAATATTTTATATCTTTTCAATATTTTAATATCGTGACTCGAACCAGGGCCTAGTTGTGATGGGTATCTCAAGCCCACCATGGATCATAGACTACCTCCTTAGCCTAACCTCAAAAGTACAATAATCATAAAGAATAAAAGGAAGCCAATCAAACTAATGATGATAATAATAATAATAGGAATAGATGAATCAAATGACATTTCAAAGAATTCAAATGAAAATCCACCCACACTTGTCCACAAAAGCCTCTAAAACCAGAAAAATATGTAAGTCGGGACATGCCTCTGACTATGATAAAAAAGAATCCAAAAGTACCATGACAATAAATAAAGAATAATGAAATGACAAGGCCTTTTGAAGGATGGAGGCTCACCACTTCACAGCAACTCAATGAATGTGCTCAACCACCTAACGTTGTACAAGAGTAACAGAAAACCCTTCTAACCCTATATCGCTACATCATGAAATAATGTAGTAGCCAGGGATGGTGAGTAGGATAAGCACTAGCATGTAAATTAGGAAATAAGGATAAAATAATTCAATTACCAAAACCAATCATAAATCATATGCACCACATTCATATACATATATATAGGATGCTAGGATAGATAAAAGGGTCATGAACATGAGAGTTTAAAGATTTAACCTGAATTGTGTAGCTCGATCCATCCTAAAGGAACCCATGGGCTATATGGATTAAGCTCCCCTTGCTGAAATGGCCCTAGTGCATGTTAGTTGCATAAACTAAGAAAAAACTGAGGGAAAACTAAAGCCACCAAGGAAATAGACACCCCAAAATATATATAACAAGTGTGCACCAAGTACTCGATCATATAGATCCCCAATATCGGCAAACACGATTTTCAGTGTTTGTCCCCCCTTAACTTAAATTTTTGCGGTGAGCTACACAATTCCCTTTAAGATTAAATTAAAATAATTTTCACATAAACTAACCATTAACGTAGGAGTCATTCATTAAGGCATTTATCACTTGGTATCATCATACCAATATGCTTGCAAGCTAAATTAATCATGTCAAACCAAATCCACATAACCAAATTAGACTCCCAAGTTCCATTTAAAATCCAAAACCAAGGCCACCAAGGCTATTCAAAACCATTTTTCATTCATTTATCCTTTAATACAATGCATTCGGTTCAAAACAAGTTAAACTATGCAATTTTCTATATTTAAAATCATATTTACAAAGTGGGTTGAGGTTAATGCAATTATCAAGCTAATATTTCCATCAACTTGGGGAAACCCATGTCCTCTAGTCAAACTATTTATACCGTGCACCAATTCATTCACAAAAACATCAATTTAAAGCATGAATAATCAATTTTGAACACGGGATATGTACTTCAATCAGTAACAACCAAAACTTCTCAACCAATTTTAAAACACAAAACTAAATCACAAAAATCCATTCAATTAATGATGCAATGTAAAATTAAAGTTAGGGAAAGAGAAACATACTTGAAATACACAAGGAATTGAAAACAATTTGGAGTTTAGAGCTTGAATGATGAATCCCTTGTGAAACCCTTAGATTTTTTTGGTTTGAGTGTTAAAGAGGAAGAGAATGGTCTTTGATCCTTAAAACTAATGGGAAAAGGGTGTATTTTATGTTTAAAGGTCATATAGGGGTAAAAAGACTAAAATCCCCTCACCCCAAGTGAAAAAATAAAAACTGGATGAATTTAAAATAGAGGCATGGCACGCTAATATCATGGAGGTTAGCGTCCATGCCAAACCAATATCACGAAGGTTAACCTTTGTGACATGGCCTTATCATAGAGGTTTACTGCCTCAGGTTCCCAAAATGACCCTGAAGCCCTTTTAAAAAATCCAAAACTTTCCCAAAACACCCTTTTAACACTCTTAAACATAATTCAAGTAAAAAATCTACATTACGCACGTGGGAGGGTCAAAATAAAATGTTCAAAATTTTAAGTGGTCTTATATTTAAGTTGTTAATTACTGTAATTTTTAGCATATTTTATATAACTTTTAAATAATTATTCCAATTTATGAGACACCGAAAGAATTTTGAGACCACGAAAGACCCACAACAAAATCCATATTACTTATCTCCCACTTCTACATGGACAACTCTATCTCTTGAGAAATGCCACCAGGCCTCAAGTATCAACCTTAACTTGCTGATAAAGCATACACTTAGCCACAAAGTTCCCCGTACCCCTCTTTATATTAGTCCACAAGTAGATTTCCTTCAAGTCATGATACATCTTAGTTGAACCCAGATGAACTGTATATCTAGACTCATGAGCCTCAGTCAAAATCCTTTCCTACAGCCCATTAACATCAAGAACACACAACTTACCTTGATACCTCAAGATGCTATGTCCCCCAATCTCGAAAGGCATAACCTTTTGCTACCCCACATCATCTTTAATCTGCATAAGTATGGGATCCAAAGCCTACTCCACCATCCTCAGAGTCTAAAAAATAAACTACCAAGTTACCCAACCTATGAATGTCCTTCACCAATCCTTTTTTCTCCTCATCAACATGGGATAAAATCCTCATAGACAACCTGCTAAGAGCATCAGCAACAACATTAGCTTTACCTAGATGGTAGTGAATGCTCATGTCATAATCCTTAAATAGCTCGAGCCACCGCCACTGCCTGAGGTTTAATTCCTTCTGTGTAAACATATACTACAAGTTCTTATGATCTAAAGAGATATCCACATGCACTCCATATACATAATGGACCCAAATTTTCAATGTAAAAATCATAGTCTCCAACTCTAGATCGTGAGTCGGATAATTCTTCTTATGAACCTTAAGCTACCTGGAAGCATATACCACAACTTTACCATGTTGCATCAAGACAGAACCCAGTCCCACACGGAATGCATCACAATACACAATGAAACCATCAGTACCCTCGAGAAGGGTAAAAATTGATGCAAAAGTCGACTTATCCTTCAACATCTCCAAATTGCCTTCACAAGCATTGAACCAAAAGAACTTAACCTTCTTCTGAGCCAATATTGAAAATGGAGCAGCAATAGAAGAGAAGCTCTCCACAAACCTCCTGTGGTACCTAGCCAAGCCTAAAAAACTTCAAATATCAATTGGAGTCATGGGTCTAGGACATTTCTCAACTGACTCAACTTTCGATGGAACCACCTTGATTCCCTCACTAGAAATAACATGCCCTAGAAAGGTCACAGCAATTATCCAAAACTCACACTTCAATAATTTAGCACCCAATTTCTGGTCCTTTTAAGTCTACAATATAATTCGGAGGTAATTGGCATGATCCTTCTAACTCTTAGAGATTTTAAAGGTTGGGGGACTCAACCTCATAAACTGGCCAACCTGAGTAACCTCAGATGAACTAATAACAGGACCCATATGATTAAACTGTCAAGACTGTGATGCCACCAATTGGACAAGCATATAAATAAACTGACAGAACTCTGCATTAAGGATATCTCCCAAAGGCAACTGAGCATAATTATTACCAGCTCGGCAAGCTCGAGAAGGATTAGTAGTGTAACACCCTATATTCCGTGTGTACTAGTTCTACTTATGTGGCACTTGATATGGACTTATGGGGTAGGTAATGGGCTCGGATATCCTATGTGATTGGTGACGGTAAGATAGGTTTGGAGGAGTTCCCACATGTACTGAAATGTGGTATGATTACGTTACCTTTGATGAGAAAATATAAACTTGGGCCCTTAAATAGGTATTTGAATCTAAAGTATGAAGTGACCAAGTTTTAAGTTTAACTATAAGCATTTTGATCTTAAAATGGAACAAAATATTGAAGTGCTTGCTTGACTTATTTTAAGCTAGTAGGTGAATCACCTAGTTTGACCTTTTGACCAACTTAAAAACTAAGTAGGTGAATCACCTATTAAGGATCCCTTGACTAGCTTATTGGGCCAAATACACTACCACCTACTTAAGTTAATTCTCGCCCAAATTAAATAAGAGAAAAGAGGAGAATGGGCAGCCAAGGCCCAATAGTTTTTAATCCACAAAGGCCTAATATAATGGGAAAGTAGGTGCATCACCTACTTGATAAATTATGGCCCAAAAATGACCAAGAAAGTCGGCCAACAGCAGCTCTTTTTAAAGGGATTAAAACCAGCACTTATAGCTCATTTTAACTAGCAAAAAAAAAACAGCTTTCAAGATTTTCTCTCTTGTTCTCTCTTAGCTATGCAGTAGCCCTAAAATTCCACTAGGGTTCTTTGGAAATATTCCTTCCAAGTTAAAGGTAAGTGAAAAAATCATGAGCACATCTTAAGAATACTATAAAGATTATGTTCTCCATGATTAAACTAGAAGATATCCCTTTTTATGTTTGGTAGTGCCTTTATCCTTGATTATTAAGAGATTTTTCTTTTCACTTTTGGTTTGTGAGTAAAGGGATCAAGCTATTGATACATTAAGGGAATAAACTACCACCGAAATTAAGGTATGGCTACTGTCCATTTTTTCCCTTTCCCTATATATGTGTGTTGGTTGAGGATTGCGTATATGTTGTTGTTAAGAACTCAAGGGATGGTGAGTGCAATTTTTGGTTGCCATATTATGGGGTATTTGGGGCTGTTTTATGTTTGTTTTAAGTATGTATGTTGGGGGCTTCGTGGTTGATGTTGGGGGAATGGTGTGAATAATTTCCATTGAAAGGTAGAAGAAGAGTATAATGGTACACCACCAAATTTAATGTCGCTTAAGTTTACTACCCACATAACTTGATATACTGTTTTGAGAGTACAATAATGATGAAACTGTTAAGGGGATCTTATAAAATATTACATCATGAATGAATGTAATTGGAGAAGAACAAGGTTGAGAGAACACCCTTGGATTAGTTGATTGTGGATTACTGCCCGGTTAATGTTTTAATAAGTTTAAATGGTGTGAATATATTAATTAGCTACTAATACTAGTCTTATGCTATTGTAGATTAGTAATCTAAAAGGAAAGACGTTAAGTGAAAGTGTGATCAGTTGTGCAGCAAGGTATGTATGGTTCATCGATCCTACTCTTTGGCATGAATCTAACTCTTTTGTTACAAAGTAAGCATCCTAAGCGTTCTTCCTTTCTAGTTATACATAACTACAGCATACAACCCCCGAGGTGGTTAACAACCTTATTCTAACCTGTCAAGTTGTTAAAGTACCTAAAGATGTGTTTGTTACTAGATCTGTCCATTTCCTTTCTAAATACTCGTATGATATGGGTGCTTTCAGAAATAAGCCTTACGAGTTGTTCTCTTAGTTAACATGACCCATGTGTTAGCTAAGATCCTATGTGTTATATTTCTATTATTGTTGTATTCGACCTCATCGCTACTGCATCTAGTGCATATTTACACACCTTTTTCTACTGGTCCAAGTTCCAAATCTAATACATGACCACCAAAACAACTTTGAATATGAAAAGAATGATCTGAAGTGAGTCTATATCTTTTGGGTGACATCCCAGAGGTGGAAAAAACACCTAGCATGGGTAGATCCTAATATTACGGGTGGTATTCCAGGGGGGAAAGGAAAGCCTAGCATAGGTCGATCTCAATTTTTATACTTATGAGGAACGTATCCCAGGGGTTAAAATTCCTAGCATGGGTCATCCTGTTTTACCACTGATCAGCTAGTCATTTGTATTATTCCTTATAATCTTATAATGTAAAAGAAGAATAAAGCAAAGTAAAGGATGTAATGTACATGATCCCATAAGCATAAGCAAAGTTGGTATTCTATCCTTATCTGTATAGTTATATATTGATAACTGATATGTTGAGATCTTGTCTTATTTATAGTCATTTCATGTCGTACATACTCAGTACACTCTTTGTATTGACACCCTTCGTGGGGGACACTATGTTTCATGCCGCAGGTACAGGTACTCTAGCTAGTAGACCACCCCAGTAGGAGAACAGGACATCCAGCTGCTATTGGTAAGCTCCAAGTTGATTCGGAGCTTTTTGAGTCTGTTATATATTTTGGTATTGTGTAGTAGTTATGAGCAAGGCGGGGTTTTGTCCCGACCTTAACTAAGTGTCCAGGTGTCTTTTAGAGGCTTTGCAGACTATGTGAAAAGTGTGGTAGTATTGTGTTCTTTTAACGTTTTGGCCCCAACTGCAAAGTCTTGTATATGTAGGTTTGGACTTACTTACATGCTTTGTTTTATCAATTCATCTTTTCCATACTAGCAGAAGCTTTGAATACCATAATTATAGATGCATGAAAAGTACATGGTTAAGAGTTGGTTCTCCCAAAATGGGTGCCTGTCCGCCCCAACGGAATTTGAGGCGTGACAAAATTGGTATCAAATCTGGTCATCCTAGGGAGTTATCTGTAAAGTCATGTCTATGTAGTGTCTTGCTTATGGGTGTGTTGTGCACTACATCTCTTAGTAGGAGGCTACGAGGCATTTAAGAGTTGTTTCTTTTTCTTCATTTCTTAGATCGTGCGATAGAGCCAATAATGTAGGTTGACTTGTATTTAACCTTAAATATATTTTTTTCAATATAGTAATGATGTCGATTACAAGAAAGAGTTAGAGTAAGAAGAGTAAACAAGTAGATTGGCTGCCGGATAAGGACAAGTAAATCGCCCACCTAGATATGCTTATCAAAGTGAGGCCCAAGATGAGTTTGCATCACGAAATTCTTCTACTCCTACATCTCCAAAAGAGCTAAGGAGGAGGGGAGTACCCCCAGAGTCACCTATTAATGATACTAAGCAAGATTTGAGGAATGTGTTGCAATTATTAACACGTATATTTGCTGGACAAGGTCAAGGACAAGCTAGTCCAACTATGGGTTCTAATGGTATGGATAGGGCAGCTAGTTTATGGACCCAAGATTTCCTTAAATTGGATCCTCCTCAATTTACTGGTTCAGATCCTAATAAAGATCCACAAGACTTTATTGATCAGATTCAAAGGGCTTTAGATATTATGCATGTATTTGGTAAAGAGACAGTGGAGTTAGCAGCATATCGATTAAAGGGGGTGGCTATATTGTGGTGTGAAGCTTGGAAAAAGTCAAGGGGTATAGGTGCACCTTTAGCTGGTTGGGAAGAATTCAAAACAGCATTTGTTGATCATTATCTTCCATTAGAGATTTGGGAGACCCGTACAGATCAGTTTTTAAATCTTTGCCAAGGAAATATGAGTGTGAGGGAGCACAGTCTTTAATTTAATTCTTTGGCCAGGTATGCTCCAACGTAGTGGCTACTATTGAGGATATAGAGTTCATCGATTTGTGGATAGATTGGACCCATATTTGGTTAGAGATTATACTATTGTTGCCTTGAATAAAGACATGGATATAGCAAGAATACAAGCATTTGCTCAAAAAATGGAGGATCAAAGGCAAAGAAGGACACAATAGCTGGAAAGAGGTCACTCCAAGAGGGCTAGATCTATGGGACAATTTTTTACATTTTAGAGTGAATTTAGGCCTCGGTTTTTTGATAGAACCCCTAGACCATCACCTTCCTACTCCACATCAAGTGTTTCTCCTCGATCCAGGGGTTTAAGGGAAATCAATTCGGGCAAAAAGTGAGAGTAAAGGTTCACAAGTAGTGGGGGTATCGAGAACAAGGAGGTGTAAGCCAATCAAGACCTCCTAGACAGCTTTGTAAGCATTGTGGAAGAAATCATCTAGGTGCATGTTGGTTTGGGACAAATTCTTGTTATTGGTGTGGCACACCGGGACATATAATGAGAGATTGACCAAAAAGGGGCATGGCTGATATGGCACGACCTATTGGATCTACTGTTGCATCATCATCCTTGGTTCCTTCTTTTGGTAGGCATCAGTAGATACCTACTGGTCGTGGTAGGGGTGTTAAGGGAGATAGTTCTAGTGGTGTTCAGAATCTTACATATGCTCTAGCAGGTCGACAAAATTTGGAGGCTTCTCCTGACATGGTTACAGGTACATTGTCTATCTTTTCACATAAGGTATATGCATTAATTGATCCAGGCTCTACATTATCATATGTCACTCAATTAATTGCTGGAAAGTTCAAAAGAACACCAGAATTACTAGCTAAGCCATTTAAAGTATCTACACCAATTGGCAAATCTATTATAGCTAGAAGAGTTTACCGTATTTGTATAGCAATTGTTTGTAATCGTGATACATTGGCTGACCTTTTGGAGCTTGAAATGGTGGATTTACATGTTATAATGGGTATGGATTGGATATCTTCTTGTTATGCCACAGTGGATTGCCAAGCTAAGAGGGTGCATTTCCATTTTCCAAAGGAAACAGTCCTTGAGTGGAGGGGTAATATTGGGGCACCAAGGGGTAAGTTTATTTCTTATATTAAGGAAAGGAAGATGATGTACAAAGGATACATATGCCATCTAGTAAGGGTGAAAGATATAGAGGCGAAGTCACCTACTCTTCAATCCATCTCAGTGGTAAATGAATTTTTGACGTATTTCCTGAAGAGTTTCTGGGTTTACCTCCGGAAAGAGAAGTGGATTTCGGTATTAATGTGATCCCAGGTACTCAACCAATTTCTATTCCTCCTTATAGAATGGCCCCTGCAAAATTACGTGAATTGAAGGAACAATTAAAAGATTTGTTGGAAAAGGGTTTCATAAGGCCTAGTATATCTCCTTGGGGTGCATCCGTGTTATTTGTACGTAAGAAAGATGGCACGTTAAGATTGTGTATTGATTATCGACAATTAAATAAGGTGACAATTAAGAACAAATATCCCCTTCCTAGAATTGATGATTTGTTTGATCAGTTACAAGGTGCTAAGTGTTTCTCAAAGATCGACTTAAGGTCAGGTTATCACCAACTGAGAGTAAAGGAGAAAGACATACCTAAAACGGCTTTTCGAACTCGATATGGTCATTTTGAGTTTTTAGTTATGTCATTTGGGCTAACTAATGCACCAGCAACTTTCATGGATTCGATGAATAGAGTGTTTAAGCCATTCTTGGATGCATTTGTTATTGTATTTATAGATGATCTTCTCGTGTATTCAAGATCAGAAGAAGACCATGCTAATCATTTATGACAGGTGTTATAAATCCGTCGCGATCGTAAGTTGTATACAAAGTTCTCCAAATATGAGTTTTGGTTAAAATTGGTAGCATTCTTGGGTCATATTCTATCCGATGAAGGAATAGGAGTTGATTCTCAAAAGATAGAGGCAGTGAAGAGCTGGCCAAGACCCATAACGCCTACGGAGGTTCGTAGTTTCTTAGGTTTGGCAGGTTATTATAGAAAGTTCGTTGAGGGATTTTCTTCTATTTCTGCACCTTTAACAAAGTTAACACATAAAGAAGCTAAGTTTCAATGGGATGAAATGTGTGAAAGAAGTTTTCAAGATTTGAAGAATAAGTTGACTTCTACACCCATATTAGTACTTCCAGATGGCACGGAACGCTATGCGGTATATTGTGACGCTTCAGGAGTTGGCTTTTGATGCAATATGGTAAAGTAATAGCTTACGCCTCAAGACAATTGCGGCCACATGAGAAGAATTATCCAACACATGATCTTGAGCTAGCAGCAGTTATATTTGCCTTAAAAATATGGCTCCACTATTTGTATAGGGTACATGTTGATATATATTCCGACCACAAGAGTTTGCAGTACCTCTTTAACCAGAAGGACCTAAACTTGAGGCAGTGAAGATGGCTTGAGTTGTTAAAAGACTATAATATTGATATCTTATATCATCCGAGCAAAGCAAATGTGGTAGCCGATGCACTAAGTCGTAAGGCGATGGCAAGTAATTAAAGGCAGCCCATGGAAAGGCAAGGGATAGCTAGGGATCTACACCAATTAGCTAGCTTAGGGGTTCGGCTTATTGAATCTTTAGATAGAGGCGTTATTGTGCAAAATGCAGCAGAATCCTCATTAGTAGCCGAAGTTAAAGTGAAACAAAACATAGATCCTATTCTTTTACAGCTTAAGGAAAATGTACAACGAGGTGTAACCAAGGCATTTGAGCTTACAGAAGAGGGAATACTTTGATGCCAAAACAGATTATGTGTACCTAATGTAGATGGGCTAAGAAAGAAGATTATGGTGGTGGCACATCATTCAAGATATTCTATCCATCCTGGTTCAAGTAAAATGTATCATGACTTGAAAGAGGTGTATTGGTGGGGAGACATGAAGAAGAACATTGCAGAATTTATAGCTGAATATCCGAATTATCAACAAGTCAAAGTGGAGCACCAAAAGCCAGGAGGTTATATGCAGCTTATGGAGCTCCCAACTTGGAAGTGGGATATGATTAACATGGATTTCATCACTGGTCTGCCTCGCTCATCTCAAAAGTTTGATTCTATTTGGGTAATAGTTGATAGACTCACCAAATCAGCACACTTTCTACCCGTTAAGACTACGTACATAGCTGAAGAGTATGCAAAATTATATATTAAAGAGATAGTTCGGCTGCATGGAGTCCCAATCTCTATTATACACCAGAATGACAGAGAATATAAACTTGGGCCCTTAAATAGGTATTTGAATCTAAAGGATGAAGTGACCAAGTTTTAAGTTTAACTATAAGCATTTTGATCTTAAAATGGAACAAAATATTGAGGTGCTTGCTTGACTTATTTTAAGCTAGTAGGTGAATCACCTACTTTGACCTTTTGACCAAATTAAAAACTAATTAGGTGAATTACCTATTATGGATCCCTTGACCAGCTTATTGGGCCAAATACACTACCACCTACTGAAGTTAATTCTGGCCCAAATTAAATAATAGAAAAGGAGGAGAATAGGCAGCCAAGGCCCAATAGTTTTTAATCCACAAAGGCCCAATATAATGGGAAAGTAGGTGCATCACCTACTTGATAAATTATGGCCCAAAAATGACCAAGAAAGTCGGCCAACAGCAGCTCTTTTTAAAGGGATTAAAACCAGCCCTTACAACTCATTTTAACTAGCCAAAACAAAAAAACAGCTTTCAAGATTTTCTCTCTTGTTCTCTCTTAGCTATGAAGCAGCCCAAAAACTCTACATAGGTTCTTTGGAAATCTTCCTTCCAAGTTAAAGGTAAGTGAACAAATCATGAGCACATCTTAATAATACTATAAGGATTATGTTCTCCATGATTAAACTAGAAGATATCCCTTTTTAAGTTTGGCAGTCCCTTTATCCTTGATTATTAAGAGATTTTTCTCTTCACTTTTGGTTTGTGAGTAAAGGGATCAAGCTATTGATACATTAAGGGAATAAACTACCACCGAAATTAAGGTATGGCTACTGTCCATTTTTTCCCTTTTCCTATATACGTGTGTTGGTTGAGGATTGTGTATATGTTGTTGTTAAGAACTCAAGGGATGGTGAGTTCAATTTCTGATTGCCATATTAAGGGGTATTTGGGGCGGTTTTGGATCTGTTTTATGTATGTATGTTGGGGGCTTCTTGGTTGATGTTGGGGGAATGGTGTGAATAATTTCCATTAAAAGGTAGAAGAAGAGTATAATGGTACACCACCAAATTGAATGTCGCTTAAGTTTACTACCCACGTAACTTGATATACTGTTTTGAGAGTACAATAATGATGAAACTGTTAAGGGGATCTTATAAAATGTTACATCATGAATGAATGTATTTGGAGAAGAACGAGGTTGAGAGAACACCCTTGGATTAGTTGATTGTGGATTACTACCCGGTTACTGTTTTAATAAGTTTTAATGGCGTGAATATATTAATTAGCTACTAATACTAGTCTTATGCTATTGTAGATTAGTAATCAAAAAGGAAAGACGTTAAGTAAAAGTGTGATCTGTTGTGCAGCAAGGTATGTATGGTTCATCGATCCTACTCTTTGGCATGAATGTAACTCCTTTGTTACAAATTAAGCTTCCTAAGCGTTCTTCCTTTCAAGTTATACATAACTACAGCGTACAACCCCCAAGATGGTTAACAACCTTTTTCTAACTTGTCAAGTTGTTAAAGTACCTAAAGATGTGTTTGTTACTAGATTTGTCCATTTCCTTTCTAAATACTCGTATGATATGGGTGCTTAAGCCTTACGAGTTGTTCTCTTAGTTAACATGACCCATGTGTTAGCTAAGCTCCTATGTTTTATATTTCTGTTATTGTTGTATTCGACCTCACTGCTACTGCATCTAGTGCATATTTGCACACCTTTTCCTACTGATCCAAGTTCCAAATCTAATACATGACCACCAAAACAACTTTAAAGATAAAAAGAATGATCAGTGAGTCTATATCTTTTGGGTGGTATCCCAGGGGTGGAAAAAACACCTAGCATGGGTCAATCCCAATATTACGGATGGTATCCCAGGGGCAAAAGAAAAGCCTAGCATGGGTCGATCTCGACTTGTATACTTATGAGTAACGTATCCCAGGGGTTAAAATTCCTAGCATGGGTCATCCTCTTTTACCACTGATCAGCTGGTCATTTGTATTATGCCTTATAATCTTATAAAGTAAAAGAAGAATAAAGCAAAGTAAAGGATGTAATGTACATGATCCCATAATCATAAGCAAAGTTGGTATTCTATCCTTATCTTTATAGTTATATATTGATAACTGATTTTGTTGAGATCTTGTCTTATTTATAGTCATTTCATGCCGTACATACTTAGTACACTCTTTGTATTAACACCCTTCATGGGGGACACTATGTTTCATGCCGCAGGTACAGGTACTCTAGCTAGTAGACCACCCCAGTAGGAGCACAGGATATCCAGCTGCTATTGGTGAGCTCCAAGTTGATTCGTAGCTTTCCGAGTCTATTATATATTTTGGTATTGTGTAGTAGTTATGAGCAAGGCTGGGGTTTGTCCTGACCTTAACTAAGTGTCAAGGTGTCTTTTAGAGGCTTTGCAGACTATGTGAAAAGTGTGGTAGTATTGTGTTCTTTTAACGTTGTCGCCCCAACGGCAAAGTCTTGTATATGTAGGTTTGGACTTACTTACGTGCTTTGTTTTATCAATGCATCTTATCCATACTAGCAGAAGCTTTGAATGCCATAATTATATGCATGAAAAGTACATGGTTAAGAATTGGTTCTCCCAAAATGTGTGCCGGTCCGCCCCTACAGAATTTGAGGCATGACAAGTAGAGATTGGTGGAACCCCACATATAGTAGTACAATCAAGAGTAGAGACCCTAGACTGGGTCTTCACTCCATAGACAAGGCGAGTCCTCTCCATATTCTCCTTAAGTGGAACAGAGGTTCTAGTAGAGTTTTTACGAACATCATATCTTTGGGGAGGCATGATCTAAAATGCAAGAAATCCAGGAATTAGAGAAGTTTTATGACACTAAACTCTATATCCCGAAATAGAACACAAGAAAGGAAAACATACAAAAAATGTCTTGCAGCCTTCCCCTTGTATGTGTAGCATTCTACACATCCATAAAAGGGACTATACTCAACATGGCTTTATGGACACCCAACGGACTTAAACCATGCTCTGATACTAAGCTTGTCATGACACAAACCAAGGCCTAGTCGTGATGGGTATCTCAAGCCCACATGGACCAGAGACCACCAGCTTAGCCTAACCTCCAGAGAACAAAAATCATTAAAAAAAAGCAAAATCCAATCAAAGCAATGATAATAGTAATAGAAATAGATGAATCAAATGATGGTTCAAAGAATTCAAATGGAAATCCACCCATACTTATCTATAAAAGCCTCTAAAATCAAAATAACATCTAAGATGGGACATGCTCCTGACTATGACCAAATAGAATCTAAAAGTACTATGACAATAAAGAAAGAATACTGAAATTTTAAGGCCTTTCGAAGGATGGAGGCTCACCACTTCACAAAAACACAACAAACATGCTCAACCACCTAACATTGCACAAAAGTAACATAAAACCCTTTGGACCCTACATCATAAAATAATGTAGCATCAGATATGATTAGTAAGATAAGATCAACATGTAACTCAGGGAATAAGGATAAAATAATATAATTACCAAAATCCATTCATAAACCATATGCACCACATTCAGATACACATATATAGGATGCCAAGGTAGGGACAAGGGCCATAAACGTAAGAGTTTAAATATTTAACATAAACTATGTAACTCGATCCATTATAAAGAAACCCATGGGCTATATGTGTAATGACCCTAAATTGCCTCCCAAGACGTCACACAGTGTTTATGGCTACAATTAGCCCAAGCTATCCCTTTGAGCCTACTTCTACTAATAATACTTATTTCAAGATGAAATAATTCAAACACTAGCATAGTCATATCATATGAAGGGAGATACAGAGAAAATACTCGGTACAAACGACCATAATACTGGAATTCTTAACACAATCATAATCTGAAAACTACTCTGACAAAGCCTCTACTAATCCATGAGCTAGAGAGCCATTGGGATAGGTCCCCAACTGACTCAAAATGAACTGAAAGTAATAACATAGTCTCTCAAATACAAAAATGTCTAAAGATAGGTCCTCGAACTATGAGGACTCACCACTGTAGAAATATAGACAAAGGTACTCGGAAGTCACTGACGAGGATGGGACTGAGCACCTGAACCTACATTATAAGATAATGTAGCACATATACGTATATGTGGATCAGTACTTGGGAATGTACTGAGTATGTGGGGGTGTATGTATTTATATAAAAAAACATCAATACTCTTTAATCAAATCATGCATCCAATAAGTAATGACTCACATGGTTTGAATAAGTATAAAATGTAAAGCTCATGAATCATGTAGAATGGAGCATGTAACACAAATCTCGTGAGTCATCATAGTTTAACTTTGAAATAGGTAATCTTCTCTTATTCCCATTACCCATAGGCTAAAGGAAACTCTAAACAATACTTTCAACTCATTCATATGTCTCATGGAGAGTAAAACTTCTTTAATGCTTAAGAACTCATAACTCTTTTGAACTGAAGTACTTGGAATTCAGAATAACTTTGAAACATACTTGAAGGCATTGTATTCACTTTAGGAATCATTTCAAGCTTCAGGAAAATTATTCTATCTCAATGGAAAGATACTCTAGTTTAGGGAAATAACTTATCTCATAGTTTTAGAGAAAATACTTATATCAAGGGAAAATACTTTAGTCTTAGGGAGCAAATCTGCAACTTTACTATTAGGAAAATAACTTGTATCAAGGGAGGTTCTCTTAACCGACATAAACCATGTAAGCTACATGGAGTCCAACATTTTTTCCTTCTAAGGAACAGACCCCATATTGGGGAGGAGCGTCATACTCTTGCCAGGGAGTATAACCTCAATCCAGTTATCACTTATCTCAGCCTCGGGCCTAATATCTTGGCTTTAGGCCCAAAATCTCAAACCTACAGTGGCACGTAGTTTTGGGGTAAGAAATCATAGTAACTTACCCAACTTGGTGCTAAATACTACTCCCTTTAGTTTATCTCGCTCATCTCATGAAAATTCACTTTAAAAGTAGTCTCATAGTTCATCAAGAACCCAACAATCAAATCTGTAATCTCATGTAGTGAAGATGATTTCAAAACTCCATGACTATCAGGTCAAAACATTTCTCAAGAATCTCAGAATACTCAAATCATAGATGCTTATAGCACAAGAGGTCATAAAATTGCAAATCTCAAGTAGGGCTCAATAAACCATAATTCAATCTCAAGTTAAAACTCATCAAAAGCATAATAGATAGCATATAGATTCATAACTCATGTAGAAATCTGGAAATTTCAGCAATTTGTCTCAAAATCTCAACATACTCATATACTTCAATATCTTAAACATTTCAACTATTAATTTCTCAAGGATTAAAATCATGGGGTATAGACCCAACAGCAATTTCTCAAGAAAACATGTGAAAATCATGCCATTAGACTCTCAATTCATGAGAAACATCAAAATATTGTAATCAATAAAAATGGGTGAAAAATCCTAATTCAAATTCATGTAAAATCTTATAGATTGCAAAAAATCATAGTTTAAGAGAACAAGGGTGAAAGGATTACCCTTGTTCAAAGCCACACATACCTTAGATTATGAAATTGGATGAACAAGCTAGCTCTAAACTCTTATTCTTACTCTTGAGAGAGGGTTCTTGCAACCTTTGAACTTAGGAAACTCAAATATCAACTCAATTTGTAGAATCCTTGGTGAGTTCTTGGATTTCTTGGAGAAGGGTTTTAGATTTTCTCTTGAGGGAGAAACCCTAGCCTTTGGATGTTTTGGGAGATAATGAGGCTATCAAGTTCGTTTGGAATATATCTGAGGGTTAAATGGGAAAAGACCCAAAAGCCCCTTTTAAAAGGACTTAAAAATACTGAATAGGGGCTACGACGATCGAAGCGACGGTCCATCGCTAGCCTGACGGTCCATCGGGTCGTCCGTTGCATGCTGGTCAAAAAAAGAACATACTGCCTCGGTGTGATGGTCGAAGCGATGGTCCGTCGCTCAGCTGATGGTCCGTCGTAGCCTTGACGGTCCATTATTTTGGCCTTTGTACTTGGGCCAGAAAAGGGAGTTACTACCTTGGTTGCGACGGGCCGAGCGACGGTCTATCGTAGACTCGACGGTCCGTCGGATTCTCTATCGCACCCGGGTGGTTGCGAGAACTCTCAGTAAAATGATCATAACTTCTCACCCCGATACCGGATTTGGACGAAATTGGTATCTTTGGAAAGCTAATTCAATTATCTACATTCTAAAAGTCAAATTTAAGAAAATTCTATATAGTTTAGATACCAATCACTTGGGAAGTCACTTCTTAATCTTTTAAGGTTAAAATTATACTTTTCTTGACATGCTCTAAGGCTCAGACAACGAGGGAACTTTGCGGGGTCTTACAATATCTCCACCTTTGAAACATTCATCCTCGAATATTGCTAGTTAGACTAGGAACACAGAAAAATAGAGTACACATAGCTGATGCAAGTTGCTAAAATGGGTTCAAAATCTCTCTAAACTCTCGAATGCCTCAGAAATTGCAAGAACTCATGCAAGAACAGATACATATAGCTAAACTTTAGATTAGAAGGGCTGAATTTAGAAAGAATAATACCTTCAGATTGATCTAAACTAGCGGAAAAGAGGTGCGGGTACTTGACTCGCATGTCTGCTTCTGCCTCCCAAGCAGCACCCTCAACTGACTGGTTCTACCATTAAACTTTGACTAAGGGAACCTCTTTGTTCCTCAGTCTACGGATCTGAAAATCAGTACTCTTTAAGGGATCTACTACAACCGAATCACCAATGTGCTTCTTAAGCATGGAGACATAAAAAATAGGATGAACAGCTGACAACACTGCGGGCAACTCAACCTCATAGGCTACTTTACCAACACGACTTTAGACTCTATAAGGGCCAGTATAACGGGGACGAAGCTTTCCCTTTTTGCCAAACGTCTTTACTCCTTTCATGGGTGAAATATTCAAGTACACCAAGTCACCCATCTCAAACTCAAGATATCTTCTCCTAACATCGACATATGACTTTTGATGACTCTGAGCTGTCTTCAACCTTTCTCTAATCAACTTAACTTTCTCCATAGCTTCAAATACTGTATCAGGCCCAATCACAACAGCTTCACCCACTTCATACCAACCTATGGGTAATCTACATGTCCTACCATACAAGGCCTCAAATGGTACCATCTTGATGCTAGCATGGTAACTATTGTTATAGGCAAATTCTATCAATGGAAAATGCTCATCCCAACTATATTTGAAATCAAGAGCACACGCCCTCAACATATCCTCTAGAGCCTGAATGGTCCTCTCAGTCTGACCATCTATCTACGAATGAAAAGAGAAACTCAAAAGAACTTGGGTACCAAGACCCTGCTGAAATGCCCTGCAAAACTGAGAAGTAAATTGAGTGCCCCTATCCGAAATGATAGATGAGGAAACTCCATACAGCCTGACTAACTCCTGGATATATAATCTAGAATAACCTCAACTGTATAAGATGTGTGCACGGGTAAGAAATGCACGGACTTAGTCAGGCTATCCATAACAACCCAAATAGAATTATGATGACGATGTGAAAGAGGTAACTCGGTCACGAAGTCCATATTTACCACCTCCTACTTCCAAGTAGGTATACCAAACTCTTGCATTACACCACCAGGTCTTTGGTGCTCTACCTTAACCTGTTGGTATGTCACACACTTTGCTATAAACTCGGCTATATCCTTCTTCATTCCATTCCACCAATAGATCTCCCGCAAGTCGCAGTACATCTTATAGCACCGGGATGAATAGAATACCGTGCACCATACGCTTCAGCCATAATCCTCTACCTTAAATCATCAACACACGAAATGCATAGTCTACCCTGCAATCTCAACACACCATCTCCCTCTTGGGAGAAAGCCTCTACCTTTTTGTCCTTAACTGCCTCCTTCAGTCTGACCAAACTAGGATCTCTATCTTACTTCTCCTTTACTTCTAAAACTAAAGAGGATTCGGAACTACTTTGCATCAAATTACTTCCCTCAGCTGAATCAAGCAACCTAACACCCAATCTAGCCAGACAATGCACATCACGAGTTAACTCTTTCTTACCTTCCTATACATAAGCAACACTATCCATAGACAATTTCCTAAGGGCATTCGCCACTACATTGGCCTTGCCCAGGTAATACAACACACTCATATCATAGTCTTTTAACAACTCTAAACACCTCCTCTACCTAAGATTCAACTCCTTCTAAGTAAACACATATTGCAGGCTTTTATGATCAGTAAACACATCAACATGAACACCATAGAGATAGTGTCTCCAAATTTTCAAAGCAAAGACCACAACAGCTAACTTAAGATAATGGGTTGGGTAAATCTTTTCATGCGGCTTCAATTGTCTAGAAGCATAGGCTATAACCTTAACTCTTTGCATCAACACAAAACCCAAACTAATTCTAGAGGCATCACAATACACCACAAAACCATCTATACCATCAGGCAAAGTCAACAAGGGCTGAAGTAAATCGAGTCTTCAACTACTGAAACCTCTTCTCATAGGAATCTGACCACTGGAACTTAACTTTCTTTTGGGTCAACCAGGTCATGAGAGATGCAATAGAAAAGAAACATTTAATAAAACGATGGTAGTAGGCCACTAGACCTAAGAAACTTCTAATGTCAGATGGGGAGATAAGTCTAGGCCACTTTCTCACAGCTTCTGTATTTTGGGGATCAACTCTAATACCTTCAACTGAAACAACATGACCCACAAAGGCTATATAGCTTAGCCAAAATTCATACTTACTAAATTTGGAGAACAACTGGTGATCTTTAAGAGTTTCAAGACAATTTTAAGGTGATTCGCATGGTCACTCTCATTATGGGAGTACACAAGGATGTCATCTATGAACACTATGACAAACATATCAAGATATTGCTTGAACACTCGATTCATGAGGTCTATAAAAGTTGCTGAGGCATTGTTTAGTCTGAAAGACATGACTAGAAACTCAAAGTAGCCATAGCGGGTTTGGAAGGTTGTCTTTGGAATATCACATTCCCTCACTTTAAGTTGATGATAGCCAGATCTAAGGTCTATTTTGGAGAAATAACTTGCACCTTGCAACTGATCAAACAAGTCATCAATTCTCAAAAGCGGATAGTCAATGCACATACGCAAAGAACCGTCTTTCTTTCGCACGAATAATATAGGAGTGCCCCAAGGAGAAATACTGGGCCTAATAAAACCTTTGTCTAAAATATCTTTGAGTTGCTCTTTCAACTCCTCAAGCTCTATGAGTGCTATACGGTATGGCAGAATAAAAATAGGTTGAGTATCGAGAAGAAGGTCAATCCCAAATTCTATCTCTCTATTGGGAGGTACCTCTAGGTGATCTTCCAAAAAAACATCTGGAAACTCATTAACAATATCGACTGACTGAATAGTTGGAGCCTCGGACATAGTGTCTTTGACTCTAACTAGGTGATAGATGCAACCCTTGGATATTATCTTTTTGGCTTTGAGATAGGAGATAAAATGACTTTTAAGAGGTACCAAACTCTCGGACCACTCAAAAACTAGCTCATCAGGGAACTGAAACTTGACCACATAGTCTATAGATGCATAACAAGAATGAAGCCAATTCATATCCAGAATAAGGTCAAAATCCACCATGCCTAACTCTATCAAATCCGCAAGTATGACTCTACGAAGAACATTAACAAGACAATCTCTATACACTTGTTTAGCAACAACTGACTCCCCTACTGGTGTAGAAACTAGAAAAGCCTCAAAAATCTTTTCAGGACTCATTTTGAAATTCACAACTACAAGTGGGGTCACATAAGAGAGACTTAACCCAGGGTCCAACAACACATAGATATCAAAGCAAAAGACACGGAGCATACCGGTAACAACATCTAGAGAGTCCTCCTACTCCTGATGGGATGGTAAGGCATAGAATTTGTTCTGGTGCTAACTGCCAGCAGTGCTATATGAAGCGCCCTGAGCAGGGGTAGGATGGGGTACAAGAGTTGGTGCACTAGTAGCCTGTGCCTGAGGTCGGGCATCTCTGTTCCCTTGCTTGCCACAACCAAAAAAACCCCTCAAATCTATGAAACACTCACTAGGATGATCCCTACCAGACTTAGCACAAGAAGGATAACAAGGCCTGTTACCAACACTGTTCTGCGACCTAGATATAAAAGACCTTCGTCCTTGCTCCTGTCTGCCTCTAGGCATGGGAGCACTAGCTGATAAAGGAACTAACATAGATGGACATCTCTGAAACTCATGGAGGTTCCCTCTATAGAACCTAGGATGGCTAAACTCATGTTGCTCAGATTTAGCCCTCTTATTACCCCTTACCCTATCTCTCTCTCTAATTTTATCCGCCTCTATCTACTGGGTATACATCATCAACCTAGCTAGATCTATATCCCTATGTAGTATCATAGTCCTACACTTGTTTCATACCAACCCAGAAATATCGTTCATGAACTTGCTCATACTAGCTCGGGTATCAGAAATCAAATCAGGAGCATACTTGGCTAACTAGTTAAACTTCAAGCAATACTCCTTAACAATTATGGGGCCCTAAACTCCTCAATGTTTGCCTCCCTCATCTCAAGCAGAAAGAACTTGTCTAAGAATATATATTGGAACACCTGTCAAGTCATAGGAGCAGCATTATCACCTCTACCCTTCCTCCATGATACAACCCAGTCATAAGCAATGTCCTTCAGCTTGTACGATGCCAACTCAACACTTTCTTCCTCAGAAACATGCATCACCTGCATGATATTTCTCACCTCCTCAAGGTACAATTATGGGTCCTTATCTGCCTTAGACCCATAAAACTCTGATCGATTCATCCGCATAAAATCACAAATCCTAGCCGCAGCTACATCACCTCTCTGCTGATTAGCAACTGCAGCTTAGTTATTGGCCCAAACATTGGTGGTGACTTCTTGGGCTAACGCCTAAAAGGCCGTCCGTAACTCAGCATGAGACACCGTCTCATTTAAAGGATCAACAGGTGGCGATTGCTCATCATCGTTTTTGCAGGCATTCTCTCTTTGAAGAGGCATTTTCTAAAATAGAAGAGAATGAATTATTAGATAAGAGGGGCAACTGTAGGCACGCTAGGATCTAAAAGAAGAAATAATTTTTTCCTAAAATATCTCGTAGCCTCTTGCTCATAGATGTGGCGTGCTACACACCGATGATTAAGACTCTACTTAACACGGCTTGTTCTCCCTAGGACTCCTTAAAAGCTTAGGCTTTGATACCGAGTTTGTAATGACTAGATATCGCCTCCCAGGGACATCTACGGTGCTTAAGGCTACAAGTAGCTCCAAGATAACCCTTTAAGACTGCTTCTACTAATAATACTCATTTCAAGATAAAATAATTCAAACACAATCATAGTCATATCATATGAAGGGAGATACGGAGAAAATACTCGGTCCAAATGACCACAATACTGGAATTCTCTACACAATCACAATCTGATAACTAGTCTGACAAAGCCTTAACTAATCCATGAACTAGAGAGCCCTTGGGATAGGTCCCCAACTAACTCAAAATAAACTGAAAGTAATAACATAGTCTCTCAAATATGAAAATGTCTGAAGATAGGTCCTCAAACCATGAGGACTCACCACCGTAGAAATGTAAACCGAAGTACTCAAAAATCACTGATGAGGCTGGGACTAAGCACCTGAACCTACATTATAAGACAATGTAGCACATAGACGTATATGTGGATTAGCACTTGGAAATGTACTGAGTATGTGGGGGTGCATACATTTATATAAAACAACATCAATACTCTTTAATCAAATCATGCATCCAATAAGTAATGACTCACATGGCTTGAATAAGTATAAAATGTAAAGCTCATGAATCATGTAAAATGGAGCATGTAACACAAATCTCATGAGTCATCATAGTTTAACTTTGAAATCGGTAATCTTCTCTTATTCTCATTACCCATAGGCTAAAGGACACTTTAAACAATACTTTTAACTCATTTATATGTCTCATAGAGAGTGAAACTTCTTTAATGCTCAAGAACTCATAACTCTTTTGAACTCAAGTACTTGGATTCAGAATCATATAACTTTGAAACATACTTGAAGGCATTTCATTCACTTTAGGAAAATATCTCATTTCAAGTTTTAGGAAAATCATTCTATCTCAATGGAAAATTACTCTAGTTTAGGAAAATAATTTTTCTCATAGTTTTAGAGAAAATACTTATATCAAGGGAAAATACTTTAGTCTTAGGGAGCAAATCTGCAACTTTACTATTAGGAAAATAACTTGTATCAAGGGAGGTTCTCTTAACCAACATAAACCGTGTGAGCTACATGGAGTCCAATATTTTGTCCTCCTAAGGAAGAACTCCACATTAGGGAGGAGCATCATACTCTTACCAGGGAGTATAACCTCAATTCAGTGATCACTTATCTCAGCCTCGGGCCCAATATCTCAGCCTTAGGCCCAAAATCGCAAACCTATGGTGGCACATAGTTCTGGGGTAAGAAACTATAGTAACTTACCAAACTTGGTGATAAATACTACTCCCTTTAGTTTATCTCGCTCATCTCATGAAAATCCATTTTAAAAATAGTCTCATGGTTCATCAAGAACCCAATAATCAAATCTATAATCTCATGTAGTGAAGTGGATTTCAAAACTCCATAACCATTAGGTCAAAACATTTCTCAAGAATCTCAGAATACTCAAATCATAGGTTCTTATAGAACAAGTGTCCATAATTCAATCTCAAGTTAAAACTCATCAAAAGCATAATAAATAGCATATAGATTCATAACTCATGTAGAAATCTAAAAATTTCAGTAATTTGTCTCAAAATCTCAACATACTCATATACTTCAATATCTTAAACATTTCAACTATTAATTTCTCAAGGATTAAAATCATGGGGTATAGACCCAACAGCAATTTCTCAAGAAAACATGTGAAAATCATGCCATTAGACTCTCAATTTATGGGAAACATCAAAATATTGCAGTCAATAAAAATAGGTGAATAACCCTAATTCAAATTCATGTAAAATCTCGTAGATTGCCAAAAACCATAGTTTAAATAAGCCTTTGAGCATAAGGATGAAAGCATTACCCTTGTTCAAAACCCACATACTTTAGATTATGAAATTGGCTGAACGAGCTTGCTCTAAACTCTTCTTGTTAATCTTGAGAGAGGGTTCTTGCAACCTTTGAACTTTGGGAACTCAAATCTCAACTCAATTTGTAGAATCCATGGTGAGTTCTTGGATTTCTTAGAGAAGGGTTTTAGATTTGCTCTTAAGAGAGAAACCCTAGCCTTTGGATATTTTGGGAGATAATGAGGCTATCAAGTTTTGGAATATATCTGAGGGTTAAAAAGAATAATACCCAAAAGCCCCTTTTAAAAAGGACTTAAAAATACTGAATGGGGGCTGCGATGATCGAAGCAATGGTCTGTCACTAGCTTGAAGATCCATCGGGTCGTTCGTCGAATGCTGCCCGAAAAAAGAACATACTGCCTCGGTTGACGGTCGAAGCGATAGTCCGTCGCTCAGCCTGATGGTCCATCAGATCGTTCATTGCATAGTAGCCAGGATGAGGCCACACTACCTGAGTGCGACGATCCCAGTAACAGTCCATCGCACTTTGACCAGAAAAAAGACTTATTACCTTGGTTGCGACGGGCTGAGCGACGGTCCATCACAGACTCGACAGTCCATCAGATCATTCGTTGCACCCGGGCAGTTCCGATAACTTTCAGTAAAATAATCATAACTTCTCACCCCGTTATCGAATTTGGATGAAATTGATATCGTTGGAAAGATAATTCAATTCTCTACATGAAAAAAAAGTCAAATTTAAGAAAATTCCATATGGTTTAAATACCAATCACCTTGGAAGTCACTTCTCAATCTTTTAGGGCTGAAATTACACTTTTCTTAACACGCTCTAAGGCTCAGACTATGACGGAACTTTGCGGGGTCTTACAATATGGGTTTAACTTCCCCTGCTAAAAGGGCCCTAGTATGTGGTAGCCACATGAATCAAGGAAATAACTAGGGAAAACTAAAGTCACCAAGTCAATATCCATCCCAAAATATATATATCAAGTGTGAACCATGTACACGATCATATAAACCCCTAACGCCAGCAAACGTGATTTACAATGTTCGTCCCCCCGGGACTTAGACCTTCATAGTGAGCTGTACAATTCCCTTCGAGCCTGAATTAAAAAAATTTACTCATAAACCAACCGTTAACCCAGGAGTCATTCATTAAGGCATTTACCACTTGGTATCATTATACCAATATGCTTGTAAGATAAATTAATTGTGTCAAACCGAATCCACATAACCATATTGGACTCCCAAGTTCCATTTAAATTACAAAACCACTTTTCACTCATTTATCCTTTAATGCAGCACATTGGGTTCAAAATAAGTTAAACCATGCAATTTTCCATATTCAAAATCAAGTTTACAAAGTGGGTTGAGGTTAATGAAATTATCAAGATAAAATTTCCATCAATTTGGGGAAACTATGTCCCCCATTCCAACCTTTATAATGTTCACCAATTTAGACCCAAAAAAATTAATCCAAAGCATGAATAATCAATTTCAAACATAGGACAAGTAATTCAATCAGTAACAACTAGAATCCCTCAACCCAATTTCAAAATCTACAAGTAAATCATATGAAAATCCATTTAATTAATTCCACAATGTAAAATTAAAATTTGAAAAAGAGAAACATGCTTGAAATACACAAGGAATTGAAAACAATTTGAAGTTCAGAGCTTGAATGGTGAATTCCTTGTGAAACCCTTAGAGTTTCTTGGTTTAAGTGGTAAAGAGGAAGACAATGGTTTTTGATCCTTAAAATTGATGGGAAAAAGGTGTATTTTATGTTTAAAAGTTGTACAATGAGTATAAAGATCAAACTTCCCTCATCCCAAGTGAAAAAACAAAAACTGGATGAATTTAAAATAGCACCATGGCACGCCAACATCGCAGAGGTTAACCTCTTTACCGCACCAATATCGCGGAGGTTAATCTCTGTGACACAACCTTATCGTAGAGGCTTACTACCTCGGGGTACCCAAATGGCCCCGAATCCCTTTGAAAAATCTAAAACCTTTCCAAAACACCCTTTTAACATCCCTAAACATAATTTAAGTCAAAAATTAACATTATGAACGCGGAAGGGTTAAAATAAAAAGATCAAAATTTTAAGAGGTCTTACATTTAAATTGTTAATTATTGTAACTTTTAGAACTTTTTATACAACTTTTAAATAATTATTCCAATTTGCAGCACCGACAAAATTATGAGAATCATACAATTTTTTTATTATATCTTTTAAATATTTTAAATTATTTAGTTTGATTCATAGTATTTTTTTGTAATGCCCTATAAATTATAAAAAATAGAAGACAAACTTAGCATTGACGAAAGTATTTATACTGATGATAGGCACTTGAGCTTAAAGTTAAAGATAAGTGTTAAGTTAAGTAGAGGGATCAAGATTTTGGAAAAATAAGATAAAATAAGTGATGTGCTTGCTTGACTTAATTAAGCTAGTAGGTGACAAGTAGGTGCATCACCTACTTAGCTATTGGACTGAATTGAGGCCTATATTATTGGACATATTTAAGGCTCAAATTAAGTGAAAGAAAAAGGGGAGGATGACTAGCCCAAAACCTAATCTATTTAAGGCCCAATGCCCAGGCCAATACCTAATCTATTTAAGGCCCAATATAGTGTGATCCAATTAGAAATATACCAAGTAGGTGCATCACCAACTTGGACTTTTTGAGAAGTTTAAATATCCAAGTAGGTGCATCACCTACTTGGACTATTTTTAACCAATATATGGCTGAAAATGAGCTAAAAAGAGGCGGTTCAACATGACCCTTTTTAACAAGTCTTGGGTTGTTAATATTATTCCCTCATTTGGTCTATCTACCTATCTTTATCTTATTGTACTTTGTAGATTCATAGTGGACTATTTTTGTGACTTGTTGAATCCGAATTTTGTAACCATTGTGTTCATCTTGTTCATCTTATATTGTGGCTGTTTTGGAGTTATTTTGTGTTCTCTTGTTTGTCCTGTATCATTTGGTATCAGAGCATGGCTTGATCTTGTTCCTACAAGATCAATTTTGGGCTTGCTTGTTTGAAAAGAAAAAGAAATTTTTAGAAAATAGCAATTTGTCCACTTTGTGTTCTTGGACAAAAATTGTGTTCTTGTTGCGTATTGGCCGAGATTTTTACTTGTCTTAAGTGTTTCTAGTATTAGTATTGTTCTTCACTAACACTTTGAGTCTATATCTTAATTTGAGCCTTTGTTGTTGATGTTGTTATTGTGAACTTGGACTTGGCTGATTGTTGTTGGTATTGTTGTTGTGGGTTAAAGACTATTGTTGTTGTGGAATTTTTAAGCTTGGAAAGCTGTTGTTGTTGTTTGGGAGGTCCAACTTGAACCTTAGAACTTCAAGACTCAAAGTTTGTGTTCTTGGTGTTCTTCACCATATCCATATATTGTTAAAAAAAAAAAGGTTGTTGATCTTAGAAGAAGAAAAAAGAGTGTGTATTGTGTTAGTCTTGCAAGACATAGATCCAAGTTTCAAGGTGTAGTACTTGTGCCTCAAAGACTTTTCCTACACACTAAAGACTTTAGATCACTTCTCAACCACTTTTCCATGAAACAAGGATCCATGTTTTAAGGAAAAGTACTATAAAAGTCAAATCTTGAAAACTTGATTTTGAAAAGGCTCTAAGACTTGTTTGAATTTCCCTCCTTAAAATAAATTTCACCAATTCCTAAATTGTAAATTGACCAAGACTTGAAATTGAAATTTAAAATTAAGAAACCGCAACCAATACGTGACTGCCACATCATTATTTTTTTACTGTTCATATAACAATTTTGGCTCAAATTTTAGATTTCTTAGTTTCATTTTATTGTCTCTTAGTTCGTTTGTTGGTTCGAACACTAATTGACAACCTAGTAATCTCTTATTAGCTTGTAAGTTAGTTTTGTGTCCGTTTGTTCGTGTTTACATTTGTTGTGTACTTTTATCTTTTTGAATTCGTTGTTAGTTTTTGACTCAAGTCCTACAAGATTTCATTTGTGTTTCAAACAAAAATTCATTCCGAAATAAGAGTAGACTCGACACTCAATCACTCATGAAGTACAAGCCGGCTTTCAACACTTGTGAAACCAAGTGTGAGGTAAAACCGAGAGTGAGAGTGTGGTGAGGCATTTTTGATATAACAAGTTTTTTTTCTTTGTTTGTTGTGTCTTTTGTTAGGTACAATGGCTGCCCATAATTTCAATGCCATATGTGATCGTATCAATGACAATATTGAAGATATGAAACGGCATATTAAAATTATACGGCAATTTCTACCCAAACTCTACCCACAAAATCCAATTGTCCAAGAACCTTGCATTGAGAGCTTCCCGGAGGGAGTTGCTGCCCAACTTGTGAGTAAAACTTGCCCACCACTTGAGGATATATGTGATGTGATTAATGAATCTCAAGTGAGTGAAGGATTTAAAGATGTTGGCCAAGGAAAAATGAGTGAACCTATGAGCCTATGTTATTGTAAAGATGCTAATGTTTGTTTGGCTCATAGGGTTAATCATGTACTTGACATATATTTGAAACTTGATAATGATTCCTTAGAGAGTGAAAGTTCCAAATCTATCCGTGGGTTAGATCATTCAGTATTTGGGCACAATTTCTTGTTTGAATATAATTTATTTACTCCTAATGAACCTAGTGGTGCAAGTGATATTGATGGCATAGCTTGTTTTGGAAGCTATAACCTATATGCTAACCCACTATGGTGTGAAAACATTCCTCCTCAAGATGGAAATCTCTTCTTGGAAGATGAGAGTACTCTTAAGGGTAGGGAATGTGTAGTCTTGAAAAGGAATAGTCAATCGGGTGAAGATGACCATGATTTGCTTGATTACTTAGGAAACCCAAAATGTGTTTGTTCTTGTAAAAATGTTTTTGTGAATGATTCCTTTGATTCCCATGGTGATTTATATCTATGTGGGGATTATTCTCTTGAAATAAAAGGTGGTGCATGCTTAGAAATTCCATCTACTTCTTCTTTATGTGTTCACTATGTTGAGCATACTAGTGGTGATGGACTTAAAGCTAGTGAGTACATGCATAAGGACACCATAGCTGTAGTTACCTAGTGTGACACCTTTCCCTACCCTCTTTTTTCTCATGGTATTTCTACTAATGATCTAGAAGGTATGCCTATTTTGAGGACGACACCTTAGGGGAAAGTGAGAGTGGCCGAAACCCATGTCCATGGCTACTTCTTTCATTTGATCCCGGTAACATCTTAGGGTATGGTAGGAGTTGTCTCAGCCCATACTCATTATTTATTGATGTTTATCATATCCACTTCCTTTGTGACATTTGTACTAAGCTTTTCACGATCAACCCAAAGAATTCTTGGTTGTACTTCAAGTGTGTACCACCTTTGCATGATGATGTTATTTTTTAGATTGATTTTTGTTGCACTAACCCTAACCCTCATACCATAAGGGTGTGTGCTAGTTTGTCTTCTCTTTTGATTTTCCAAGGTACGAATTTGAGGTCGAATCCTTTTCAAGAAGGAGAGGATGATACAGGTACCACTATGAAGGTGGGCGAGTGCGAGAGTGAATTGACCCGAGACTTGGAGTGTACACGTGAAGTGCAAAGGAAGGCCTAAATAGGCTCCAAAATCAGTCCATACAATACACTCCAAGGGAGCCCACTTGAGGACTTTGACTAAGGGGTCATTGTGGATATTTCACACTATTCTTGTAATACACTATAAATACAACCTTCTAGGGTTTCATTCATTAGACTTTGCTGAATATGGATGTTGTATAACACTTAGAAACATTTCCTCTCTAAGGAGAGAAGACCACAAATCTGAAACTTGTAACTAGGGAAATCAACTTGAGTGTGGAATCACTAGTGTTGGATTCAAGCTTGGAAACATTAGATGCTTGGGAGATCGAGGTCACTCTTATACCAACGTAAGATATAGGTTTGTGTTGTGTGTATTATTAAAGGTCCAAGAGTGTAACAAGTCTTGGGTTGTTAATATTATTCCCTTATTTGGTCTATCTACCTATCTTTATCTTATTGCACTTTGTAGATTCATAGTGGACTATTTTTGTGACTTGCTGAATCCGAATTTTGTAACCATTGTGTTCATCTTGTTCATCTTATAGTGTGGCTGTTTTGGTGTTGAAAACACACCTCTTTATCTTGTTATTGTGTTGTTGATAGCGAATCCAAGAGTGATCTTCAAAAGGGTCCTCAAATCCTTAAGATTAGTGGACTGTTTTGGAGTTGTTTTGTGTTCTCTTGTTTTTTCCCACATCATTTGGTATCAAATACATCTTTGATTTTGTTCTAACAAGATCAATCTTGGGCTTGAGACTTAAAAAAAATGGAAATTTTCAGAAAATAGCAATCTGTCCACTTTGTGTTCTTGGCCGAAAATTGTGTTCTTGTTGTGTCTTGTTTTGTATGTACTATTATGGCAACAGTTAGATGTCCTTCTATAGTGGTTTTACTAAGGAGGAAATGAAGCATGTGATCGTAGGGGAATGGCTTGGTGATTTAGTAATGTTGGGATAGTCACAAAGTGCTCCTTTTAGCTTTAATTGTGATATTAGCTTTTTAAATATAATGTAGATGAGACTCCTATGTCGATAACTATGTAATTAATGAGCTCCAATCGCAGGTCATATTGTGATGTTTAGGTACAGTTTTGTATCAATAGTACAAGGGTACATATTTGGAATGGTGGAGAAATCATGGAATCCTTCTACAGGATAAAAATATTAAAGGTTGTGGTGGTACACCACCTATTTGATGTTGCATGAGCTTAATGCCCACACACTCTTGTAAACTATTTTATATGTGTCATGAAGCTAGAAGACTCGGAGAACCTTATAACAAGGTTGTATGACATATAGATGAGATTAAAGGAGAAGAAGATGAAAAAAACACCCTTGATTTGATAAGTAGGGGCTTACTGCCCAGCTACTATTTCAGTGAGGCTAGGTAGTCCAAAAAGTGTTAATTAGCTACTAATACTAGTTTTACAACTTACCTTATTGTAGATAAGTAATCTTAAAGAAAGAAGTTCAATTCATGATAATATTCAAATGCACGGTAAGGTATGTAAGGCTATTTGATTTTCTGTTTCTTTGGCATGAATCTAGCACATTGTTTTACAAAGTAAGCATTCTAAATGCTCTTGGTAGTAAATGATACATAGTGACAGTATGTGATTAACCAGTGTATCTAATAATCTCATTCCCACTCCTTAGTGCATTAAAGTACTTTAACATGAGTTTATTACTAGATATATGTGCTTAGTCCACCAAGTATTAGCATGCAAGGCTTAAATTATTTCATTATTAAATCACAAAATCTTGTCACATGTTTTTCTTACCTGAGTCAGAAAGGTCCTAAAATACACATGGTAGGTATGTTCATTTATTGGGCACACAATAAGCCTACTTTCTTCCAACTTATTTAAATTAGTCTATGTAATCATACACCTCATCCTCTCATATATTTACATTTGTTCTATTTATTAGATCTCACTCCCATTGTTATTCTCTACAATCTTAGCTCACACACTCCTTTATTCCATTGAATAGTTTAGATGTCCTAATATGGGATGTATATTTTTCCTATGTTAAATCTATCTATGCATTTTATTAGTTCCCATGTACATGTAACCCTTTCATTTGATATAATTTGCTAAAAATTTTACCATCATATCATTGAATAAAGTCCATATCTCTTGGCTTGATAAGTTAAATGTCTCCACTTGATATATGTTTCAATTTGAGCTATCAAACGCTTATTATGTCACATAAACACCTAAGTATTACATTGGTGTTACAGTTGATTTCCATGTTATTGTTACTACCTTGAGTCCATCATCACATGTCTTCAACTATGGTTGGTTGTCCCAAAGCTAACACTATGACCACTAAAATAACAATCTCAAAGATTAAAGAAGTGATGTAAATTAAATATACTTATATATGGGTGGCAGTTCAGGGGCAAAAGCCTAGCATAGGCTTATCCCAATTCATGGATTTATGGGTGGTATCCCAGGGTTAGAAGAAACACCTAGCATGGGTCGATCCCATTATCATATGGTATCCCAGGGGCAAAAAGAAAGCCTAGCATGGGTCGATCCCAATTTGTGTATTAATGAGGAACGTATCCCAGGGGTATAATGCCTAGCATAGGTCATCGTTTTTTACCACTGATCAGCTGGGTCATATGTATCACATAGCTTATAATGATTATAAAGCAAAGAAGAGTAAAGTAAAGAAAAGCATGTAACGCATAAGTTTCCACAAATGTAAGTAAAGGTGGTCATTCATCCTTACATATATTTATATATTGATCCCTAATTTAATTGATTTCCTATTTCACTTATGGTTATATAATACCTTATATATCCATTACATTACTTCTTATTGACGTCCCTAATGGGGTTCCAGCATTCCATGTTGTCGGCATAGGTTCTTAGCTATAAATTTCCCTAATAGAAGCACAGGATACTCAGCAGTTGTTGATGAGCTCTAAATTGATTCAAGGCCTTGCACAATCTTTAGCATATATTTTGATGGTTTTATAAACATGGATTCCATTAAAGGCCTTGTAGATTGTAAAGCAATCATATGTATTCATAGATTCACATATCATTTATATCGGTTTGGCTAATTGGTCGATATTGTATATACAACTTCTTATAAGCAATTCCATTTGTATAGTGATTCATTTTCTCATCTAGGTTATTTTTATAGTATGTGTTCCTATAGTTGTTGTCCTCCTCATCTAGTATTGGGGTGTGACAAATGTGGTATTAGAGCATTTCATATCTACAAAGTCGTGACTAGTAAAGCCTTACTCATGAATGTGTTGCCTGCCATATTTATAATTAGGGGGATACTTGGACATACAGGAAATATTAGTTTCTTTCATATTCCATATCGTGTGATAGAGCAATGTTAAGAAGTCCATTCCCACTTGTACTTTGATCTCTCATATTCATACTATACCTACTATAGCTAAGGTCAACGATGGAAAAAATACCAGGACCACTAATTCCCTAGAGGAAACCCATAAAAAAGGCTCTCAAGTCTTTGAAATTCATATTAGGGTGAGCCAATTTAGACCAATCCTCATGGCCCATAATAGTGTAATGGTTTTTATGTTACTTTCACATAAGGCTGCATTTGTACTATTTGTATTATCTTGGTCCATTTTAGCGAGATATAATAGGGTTATTAATATTTTTTATAATAAATGGTTAACTAGTCATAAAGATGGGTTGCAAACATTTCTTACTACGCTTCTTCAAAGGACGTGAATAGTTCTTGGGTTTGAGATTTCCTCCATATGACACCTTCAATATATAGGATTTAATCCTATGAAGGAAATTTAGTACTTTTTAGTAAATATATATGGTTTTAGAGTTACACACATTTTGAAAATAGAATCTGCTGAACTAGTTTTGTATTAGTTGAAAGAGGCTAGTAGCATGGTCTGAAAGGTGAACCTTTCAATATGATACCATTAGTAAGGATACCCCTAGTTAGTTGATAAGGACCAAACACCTATTAGATATCATTCTAGATTTTTGTAATTATCTTTTTATAAGGTATGTGTATATGAATACCCCAAATAGGTAATAATAATATGCAATCCCTTTTGTGGTTAGAAAACTCTAGGATGAGCATTTTCAATTGTTCTACCTACTATGTGAACTATGTTTTGGCTAATGAAGATTAGTATACAACTACAACTTAAGGTTGAAAAAGGAATATTGACTTGTTAGACCTATGTGGTGATTATCTAGGCTATTTTGTATATTAGAATACGTGAAGCGGGTTGTTTTGGTTATAAAGGGTATTTGCTAGGCATGAAGCAGGTAAGAGTGACACTCAAATGGCTCAATATGAATGCACGTTTGATGCCTAGTCTTATTAAATGCAATAGTAGAGAGGCGATCAGAAGATATACACTTGACCTAACTTAATATCTATAGACGCATCTGTATTATCCCTATTAAAATAAGAGATAGTTTGTTATGCATATGTATAGAGTTCTGATGGCTTATTAAAATTTCCATAAAGTATAAGATACCATTATTTTCACTTGACTCCCTAATATGGCAATTCACTTGATGCATAGCTTATCTAAATTTCTAAACTAAAGGTATTGTATTGCCATAACTTGTTAAGACACAAGTTTTTAGCCCTCACTTGTTATGAAAAATTAGTTAGCATGGATAGACCTATCTAGTTAAGCCCAAAGTGACTAACCCTCAGATGTTATAAAATCATGATATAATTTTACGTGTACTTGATATTTATGTGTGACTTGCTGTAAATAAGAGTTTATATGCTATAGTGCCTTTAAATTTCTTTAGTAATTTGCTTATTTGATCTTTTATATAGTACCAAACATTGGTTGTAATAATGTCCTAGTTCGGTAGCAAAGATAAGGTTGACCTCGACCTCCTACTCCTAAAAATGAACTGTTAAGGATTTCTTTTCTATCATGGCCCTAGTGTTTACATTGACTTGAAATGAAATACCAATAGTGAGAATTCACAAGAGGTTAGGAAAAAAATATAGAAAAACCAATTGCATGTGTTTTAAGTTGAGTAAAGGACACGAGCAGAACTAACTGAGTATGTTTAGGGTGGAGTGACCCCATAAGATGCCTCCTATTTTCTAAAGAATCTGGTTTGTTATATAGTTATACATGCTACATATTCTATAGATTGTCTACTTGTAGGTTGTATGTCTACTTCATAGAACCCTTATTTATTGTTTATAATTCATAGGAAGTTGCCTATATGTCATTTATTATACTAATTATTTACCATAGATCACTTGTTCATATTTCAGTTGCATCATAGATTAATTTGATCATGTGTTATAGGCATTAGAATTAGTACTCATGAGTTAAAGTATCACCTGTAACTTGCCTACATGTTATAACTTTCATAGACCATTTGCTTATATGCTACATTCCTCATATCCTACTTGCTTTGTATAATTGTTTATGTGTTAGTCTAGTTATTCATGCTCTAGTCCACTTAATGTGATTTGCGCTTCATAGTTCACTTTCTTGCATGACTTTATTCTTATAGTCCACTTGTTTATATATTTTATATATTATAAAAACTTAGACTTCAGCATTATGTGCTCATCTAGTCCATTTTCCCAATGTGTTATTTCACTAGCCTGCATACTATAGGTCTTTTAATTCACCGCCTATATATTACATGTATCATAGTTTATTTGCTCACATGATGCTTTATGGTTCATATGCTAATTTTCTATATTCTTTAATATCTCACTTGCACATAAATCATATATTCTATAACTTGATTGCCTATATGTCATAAGCTTATTAGGTTTGTATGTTAAGTACTCTTTTGTGCTAATCTGCTTATGTTTCATACATTTTATGCAACTTATCCAAAAATTATACTCCTCTCTATGCTTATTGATGTGACTATTAACATGTTTGGATAATGTTTCCTCACATTGGGATATAATGAGAATGGTGTCTAGGAAATGATGGGCATATGAGTGAATTCTAGTATGAACCTTACTCATAAGTAGGTGGCTTAGTGTAATAACCTATTCAGAGATGCGACATAAAATGTTACTTTTATGTTGCCAATGGTTTGCTCTTATAAGATTCTCCTAAGAGATAAAATATGGAAAGAAAGAAAAATTGAGCCCCAATATGTCAGGCTAAGAAGCCTATGATTTCATGTGTCCAATTTACAAAAAATTTTGGTAGATCCATTCTTCATTGTGCTCCCTTAACATCATAAAGGATCAAGGATCTATCATGTAAACAAGTCCCCACAACCATTATTAATTATTAAGGTAGGGAGTTAGGGATAAAAGATTTACTTTCATTGAAGTATTGTGGAAGAACTAGGATATAGAATAAGAAACTTGGGAATAGAAGATGGTAGAAATTCTAAATCCCCCTTCTTATTCAAAACATAAATGAGAGGATCTTCGATCATGTTCTCTCCTACATGATCCTAAGCTCAACTAGCATTTGTTCATTTGATATATCATTTGCATGTCGTGTGTTCAGGTATATTAAATTTCAAAATTCTATGTGTTTGACTTGTTTATAGAGGAAATAAGGGAAATCACGCTATACTAAAATAGTCTTCATTAAATTACATAGTCAAGAAAGGGTTTTTATTTATCATATTCTCATTCATATGCTATATCTATTAAGTTGACATGTGAGTCTTGTTTATACATTATTTTGGTTAGCCCATAGATTTTGTGTAGTCCCATTTACGAAAGAAACTTTAGAAAATTTTCTTAGGATATTCGAGGGTTAATCAAGTCATTAGCTATACCTTTCATTCGAGGATGAATGATCCAAAGGGGGATGATGTAACACCCCATACAATTCTAAACATAAAAGATCAACTTAGCACCGATGAAAGTATTCAAACTCGAGATAGTTATTTAAGCTTAAAGTTAACGGTAAGTGTTAAGTTAAGTATAGGGATCAAGATTTTTGAAAAATAAGATAAAATAAGTGATGTACTTTTTAACTTAATTAAATTAGTAGGTGACCAGTAGGTGCATCACCTACTTATTCTATTAGACCGAATTGAAGCCTATCTTATTAGACATATTTAAGGCCCAAATTAAGTGAAAGTAAAAGAAAAGGATGACCAGCCTAACACCTAATCTATTTAAGGCCCAAATGTCTAACCCAATACCTAATCTATTTAAGGTCCAATATGGTGTGGTCCAATTAGAAATATACCAAGTAGATGCATCACCTACTTGGACCTTTTGAGCCGCTTAAATATCCAAGTAGGTGCATCACCTAATTGGACTATTTTCGACCAATATGTGGCTGGAAATAAGCTAAAAAGAGGCGGTTAAATATGCCCCTTTTTAAAGTTTAGGATCAGCTCATCCTCAATTATTCCATTGCAAAAAAATTAGGTTTTCTATGCTCTCTCTCTCTAGCTTCCTCAAAGCTCCTAACAGCAACCCTAAATTTCCATTAGAATTCTTAAGAACTTCTCCTCCTCTAAGTTAAAGGTAGGTGAATAATTCATGTTTAACTTAATTTTACCATGGATAGTATGGAAATCATAATATCTATGTCAACCCTCTTTAAAGTATGGCAGTCACATTTTTCTTAATTCGAAGAGAATATCTTCATCTTTGGTTCAAACATGAAGAGAAGTTTAAAATCTTAAAGAATCTAAGTTAGGAGGATGAAAATTTCAAAATTTTGAAGTAAGGATCTACCCCTATTTTCATACCTCTTTATATTCTGGTGGAGAATTTTGTATTTATTCTTGTATAGAAATTATAAGGTGGTGATTGAAAATATTCTCATATTATGCTAAAATAAATTTCAGGGAATTTTTTAGGTTGTCTTGTGTGTACTGTCATGGCAACAATTGGATGTCCTTATATAGTAATTGTACAAAAGTGGAAATGAAGGGTGTGATCTTAGGGTAATGGTTTGGTGATTTAGTAATGCTGGGACAGTCAAAAAGTGCTCCCTTTAGCTTTAATTGTAAGATTAGCATTTTAAAAAAAATGTAGATGAAACTCACGTACCGATAACTATGTAATCCATGAGTTCATATCGCAGGCCATATTGTGATGTTTAGGTATTGTTTTGCATAAATAGTACAAGGGGGTATATCTATAATGGTGGAAAAAAACATTGAAGGTTGAGGTAGTATACCACCAACTTGATATTACATTAGCTTAATGCCCACACACTCTTGTAAACTATTTTATATGTGTCATGAATCCATAAGTGTTGGAGAACCTTATAATAAGGTTACATGGCGTATAGATATTAGAGGAGAAGAGGCTGAAAGAAACACCCTTGATTTGATAAATAGGGGGCTTATTGCCCAACTACTATTTCGGTGAGGCTGGGTAGCCCAAAAAGTGTTAATTAGGTACTAATACTAGTTTTATAACTTAACTTATTGTAGATAAGTAATCTGAAATGAAGAATTTCAATTCATGATAATATTCAAATGCACGACAAGGTATGTAAGGCTATTTGATTTTTTTGTTTCTTTGGCATGAATCTAGCACATTGTATTACAAAGTAAGCTTTCTAAATTTTCTTGGTAGAAAATGATACATAGTGACAGTATGTGATTAACTAGTGTATCTAATGATATCGTTCCCACTCCTTAGTGTATTAAATTACTTCAACATGAACTTATTACTATATATATATGCTTATTCCACCAAGTATTAGCATGCAAGGCTTAAACTGTTTCATCAGTAAAACACAAAATCTTGTCACATATTTCCCTTACGTGAGTCAATAAGGTCCTAGAATACACATGGTAGGTATGTTCATTTTTTGGTCATATTATCAGCCTACTTTCTTCCAACTTGTTTCAATTGGTCTATCTAATCATACACCTCATTTCTCATATGGTTACATGCTCTCTTTATTAGATATCACTCCCATTGTCATTCTCTACAATCTTAGCTCACACACTCCTTAATTGTTCCATTAAATAGTTTAGATGTCCTAACTTAGGATGTATATTTTTCCTATGTTAAATCTGTCCATGCTCTTTAATAGTATTTTACTGTTATATCATTGAATAAAGTCCATAACTGTTGGCTTGATAAGTTAAATGTCTCCACTTGATATATGTTTCAATTTGAGCTATCAAACACTTATTGTGTCACATAAACTCCTAAGTATTACATTGGTGTTAAAGTTGATGTCCATGTCATTATTACTACCTTAAGTCTATAATTAAATATCTTCTACTATGGTTGGTTGTCCCAAAGCTAAGCTAACACTATGATCACCAAAATAATAAACTTAAAGATTAAAAAAGTGATGTAAAGTAGATATACTTATATGTAGGTGGTATCTCAGAGGTAAAAGCCTAGCAAAGGCCGAACCCAATTCATGGATTTATGGGTGGTATCCCAATTGTGGAAGGAACACCTAGCATGTGGTCGATCCCATTGCCGGATGGTATCCCAGGGACAAGAGAAAATCCAAGCATGGGTCGATCCCAATTTCTGTATTGATGAAGAACGTATTCTGGGGTATAATGCCTAGTATGGGTGATCCTTTTTTACGACTAATCAGTTGGGTCAAATTTATCACATGGTTTACAAATATTATAAAGCAAAGAAGATTAAAGTAAAGAAAAGCATTTAATGTATAAGTTTCCACAAGTGTAAGTAAAGGTGGTTGTTCATTCTTATTTATATATTTATATACTAATCCTTGATTTCATTTATTTCTTATTTCACTTATGGTTATCTAATGCCTTACATATTCAGTACATTACTTCGTACTGTCGTCCCTCATGGAGGACCAACATTCCACGTTGTAGGAACAGGTCCTTAGCTATAGACCTGATAGCCTAAAGGACTATCACCCAATGAAAATGGACACAAGATGCAAAAATCAGCAAGCACACAAAGAGAAAAACAACACACTAGAAGGAGATGAAGAAGAAGAATTGCATAAATGTAAAGATAGTAGAGAGACCATTACTTCCACATGTGATTAACAAAAGTAGATGTATCAAATCTCCAATCACACCTTACTAATGGAAGCTCAAACCACTCTCTTAGGTGACCCAAAGGACTCACACTTGCTCAAGTACATCTTTCTTGCCAAATAATCCAATACAAGTGAAAAACCAATTCCAAATGCATTCAAGGTTCAAATTTCGGTTTTCCTCTCTTAAGGGGAAGGAGAAGAGTACAATCTAACACTAAGATTACAATCTAAAAAGTCACTCAATTCATTATGTCAAAACTAAATAAAATAGAAGGCTACTTGTCTATTTATACTTATTATAAACAATGACAAAAATATCCTTAATGAAGGGTGCTCCTTTGGAGTGTAAAAAGAAGTCATTAAAAGACAAGAATACCCTTAATGAACCCCCAAATAGAGACGGCTTTGGAGTGTATTTCAAAGCTCCTCTTCACACTTTAGCATATACACTCCAATAGGTGAATTCATGACACAATCACAAGCTTCCAACTTCATAAACATTGCTTGAAAACCATGTAACTCTTTGGCTTGACTCCTTGTGAAAGGTCTTGTGCTCTTAGTGCTTCTCATGCTTGTATCATCCTCTCCATCTTGAAAGGAATTTGTCCTCAAATTCACACCTTAAAAAACCAAAGAGAGGGAAAACAAATACATATTCCTCAAGGGAGGAGGGCTAGCAATTAGTACCACAAGTTATATAGATAAGCCAAGGTTGTTCACTTTTGGCATACATCCATATATCCTTGGTATTTGTCATAAAAACTTGGAACAAAGAATATAATGGAAGTGAATAGCTTTAACACCAAAAGGGAATGCAGATGACCAGAAGTTACTCCACCCACATTCCAAAGGAACTCTGGGATCAAATAGAAGTAGAAGACAAAGGTCTAAGCCGAGAGAAGCCATTCCTTTCACTAGTCTATCAAGCCAAAGGGGTACATATTTGAAATACAACCAGTAAACCTTTGTTATGATCATGAAATACTTACTACAAGCATCACAAAGGACATGGTTAAGAGATCAAACCCACAATCACCCAAGGCATTTCTCAAAACTTTGACATACACATGGTCAATATGAACAAGACTAATATCAAGACTTTCATCACGCAAGTTCAAAGGACCATACTCATTTTCTAGATCAACATTACAAGCACCAATATCTACTTAAGAGATTTCAAGCATATCATTCACATGTTCAAGTAGTGAGTTATTCTTAAGAGCACATTGATCATTATACACAACAAAAGAACTACCAAGAAAATAAGAACATACTTCTACACTATGTAAACCCAAATTCACATCACCTTAGCTACTAATAGACATATCACAACATTTTAAAATTAAGGGAGTGTAGAGCATACCAATTTTACCTTGATTTCTAGTAAGGAAGCCCACTTGTTTTTCATAATGGCAAACTAGTGTGTGAATACTCTTTTTACTTGGTAATGCAACCTTATTCAGTTTATAACTGCTAGCACTAGATGGACATAAATTGTTCTTACAAAAAGAATCGATTTTGTCATCTAAAGGATCAACTAGTGCTTGCGTACTCATAACAAGATCTTGGTCCCAATGAAACCTAACAATAGCAAAAGCATCACAAAAGGAAGATTCATACTCTCCTACACTAAGCAATTCCGAAACAACTCCACCTTGGCTACTACTAGCCACATCACCATAATTTAAGTTTCTAGGAGTGTAGAGAATAGCTTTGTTACCTTGTAGATCATGGGAAGTGTGTTTTCCCCCTTGTTTAGCATTAGGTCAGCCTTCATGCTCCTAATTACAAGGGAATAGTTCAAGTTTTCCCTTTGGACAAACTTCTTCATCACTTGTCCCAAAATGGGGACTTTCGGCCAAGGGCTTTAAGGGAACTTCCTTGGGTTTCTCCTCGGGACTTCTAGAGTCTTGAACCTGCACATGAGAAGAGAAAATACTGGGTAAAATGCTAGTATTTGGGTTAGTTAGTAATAAGGATTCTTTGTGGACAAGATCTGCAATCAAGTATTTCTTTTCCTTTCCAACTTCACTAACCATGGTTTCCCTTTTCTTTTCAATTTTTTTCACATCTCCTTGTACATCACAATTCATTTTCTCTCCATATTAAGGATTAGCCTCACTTTTATTGGGTACTAACTCTCCCATTTCTCTTACATGGATGGATTGAGTTTAGTTTAGGGAAGTTTGGAGAGGGGAGACCGAATTTGATTGATGATGGGTTTGGATTTGTGGCATGGGGTTTTGTGGAGTGTAGGGTCTTTGGTCAAGTGGATTTGGGACTTGGTGGTTTGAATTTTGTGGACATAGTCTATCAACCCCCGCTTTCAATCGAGCCACACCACCCTTTAAAGTATCCAAGCTACTCTTCATATCTCTCCTCAAAGCATCATTATTATCCTCTATTTTTTAGGCAAAGGCCTCAAATCAAGCCATTAAGGCTCCAATAGCATATTTTCCCAAAGGTTGGGAAGTAGTACCTTCAGGTTCCATGGCAAATGTACCTAAAAATAGCAAAACATAGCAAGCAAAACAACCTAGAAAACAAGCAAAAAAGTTAGTTCAAAGGCCTCACTTCACTCACACTCAACCTCATCTCACACTTGGCCTCACAAGTGTTGGGGAATTAGCAATACTTGGCACGTTACTTGAGAGGTAAGAAGTTTTGGTCTGGAATTGATCTTTTTTTTTAAACGACTCAAATAAAGTGATGCACGAACTTGAACCAACAAATTACTACGACTTCAAAATAAGAAAAGCACACAAAAAACCAAAGACACAAAATAAACGAACTCTAGACTAATACCAAACCTAGTAGGTACTTACTAGTTTGCTAATTAGTGATAGAATTAGCTTAAAAGAAACTAAAATCAAAAATTAGAAACTAGGAAAATATAATTTTAGAGATGAATTTCGGTTGATCACAAGTGATGATGTGGCACTATGTGGTTGATTGTCACTTTTCAAATTTTCAATTTTCCAAAACCTTGTCTCGGCTGAACACTACCATTTGGGAAGGAGATTTTTGGATTTGAGGGTGTAAGGATGCAATTTAGAGCTCTTTCAAGCCTTCAATTGAAATGGAAAAGATTTGGTCCCCCCCTGTACTTGCAAGTGTACTTTGTTGTCCCCTTGTCCCCTCCTTCTTTTGGAAGAATGGATTTTTCTTTGAATATGCTTTTGGACTAACAACTTTTTCACTCTTTTTCTTTCCTCTTTTGGATCAAACAACACCTTTGAATATTCTTCTTCACTAAGATATGAAGACCATGGATGAACAAGATGAATATTCAAGTGTTTACCAAGTTTGACCAACAAGCAAATGAACTCCAAATCTGATTTTTTTGGTAGATCTAGGTTCCTTAGGCCAAAACAAACTCAACCCACTAAAAGTCATCCATAAAATTCATTCAAATATCAAGGTCAGTTTCGAATCTTAGCTCAAAAGCTTCAAAAACACCATAGCCATGGTGGATCTTAGCTCAAACTCAACCAAACTTCACTCTAAAAGTAGATCTAGACACGTTTAGTATTTGAGAACAAGAATCTAACACTAAAAACTATCAAAACAAGCTAAAAATTAGTATATCTAATTTGTGAAATTCAGATCTACTACCAAACAACAAGACAACACAATTTTTTTGAGTTTTTCACACTCTTGACTCTTTTTGTGAATTTTTTGACTCTAGACTCCTTTTTTTTGTGAAGATTTTCTTAGATCCAAGACATAGAGTTGTGGAAAAAACTCTAATACATGGATATTGATACCAAATGATAGCCTAAAGTACTATCACCCAACAAAAATAGATACAAGATGTAAAAATCAGTAAGCACACAGAGAAAAACAACACACTAGAAGGAGATGAAGAAGAAGAATTGCATAAATGTAAAGATAGTAAAGAGACCCTTCCACTATGTGATTAACAAAAGGAGATGTATCAAATATCTAATCACAACTCACTAATGGAATCTCAAACCACTCTCTTAGGTAACCCAAAGGACTCAACACTGCCTCAAGCACACCTTTCTTTCCAAATAACCAAATACAAGTGAAAAACCTATTCCAAATGCATTCAAGATTCAAATTTTGGTTTTTCTCTCTTAAGGAGAAAGAGAAGAGTACAATCTAACACTAAGATTACAATCTAAAAAGTCACTCAATTCATTATGTCAAAACTAATGAAAATAAAAGGCTACTTGTCTATTTATACTTAATATAAACAATGACAAAAATACCCTTAATGAAGGGTGCTCCTTTGGAGTATAAAAAAAAGTCATTAAAAGACAAGAATGCCCTTAATGAACCCCCAAATAGAGATGGCTTTGGAGTGTATTTCAAATCTCATCTTCACACTTTAGCATATACACTCCAATAGGTGAACTCATGCCACAATCACAAGCTTCCAACTTCATAAACATTGCTTGAAGACTATGTAACTCTTTGGCTTGACTCCTTGTGAAAGGTCTTGTGATCTTGGTGCTTCTCATGTTTGTATCAATACCTCCCCAATAGAAACACAAGATACTCAGCAGATGTTGGTGAGCTCTAAGTTAATTTAGGGCCTTGTCGAGTCTTTAGCATATATTTTGATGGTTTTATAGTCTATGTATTCCATTAGAGGCGTTTTAGATTGTAAAAAAAGTCATATGTATTCATAGATTCACATTTCATCTGTATCGATTTTGCTAATTGGCTGGATTATATATACAACTTTTTATCAGCAATTCCATTTGTATAATGATTGATTTTCTCAGCTAGGTTATTTTTATAGTATGTGTTCCTATAGTTGTTGTCCGCCTCATCCTTTATTAAGGTGTGACATTTTAACGTAAATTTTAGATAAATTTAAGTAATTCTAAATAAGAAGAAGAAGGGCAAAATGGTCATTTCACAAACTAACCCTAAGCTCCTCAAATAGTAATAAGTGAGACTTTGAGTAGCTTATTTGTAATTTTTGAAAGTTGACCCTTTTAACGACCTAAAATTTTTATGAAATATGTGTTTTTCTATTATTTGACTATTTTACCTCTCTCCATTGTTGTAATGTGGTATTTCTAGGGTATGGGGACTATTGGCATGGTTCCCAATGCTTTTTCATGTCATTTACATGATATTGTGGTTTTTCGTAGCTTTAAGAGATTTATTAAGGACTTATGTGGTTATCTTTTGATCTATGCAACGGATGGCTAAACGGACTGCGTCAGTAGATCCAAAATGTCGATTTTACGGTGGTAACATGTTTGGTATGGTTTTATGGCTTTTAAATCTCATTATGACCCTCGGTTTGGGAAATTTTAATTTTAAGTTTTGAGGGTCTATGATATATAACGAAAGTAAGGAATCAAAATATAAACTAAGATACGAATACGAAAAATAATGGGATAGACAGAAAGCAAGTAATAGATAGACACAATAAATGAATGAATGGACAAAAAAATAAGGGTGTATCAAACCCCTAACCCTCTATTCAATGTCAAACAAAGAACCTAACTCCTACATATACCTCAAGGGAATTGGATTCTCGAGCAACCCATGTTTCTAAATGATAAATCAACACAAGTGATTCCACGCTTTCCACAAGGTAATGCAAGCCTGCTTCACACTTTCACAAGTGCTTACATTCATAATTCATCAATAACTACTTATTAAATAAAAGAGAAGTCATATTTATAGTCTAGGCTAAGTTATTACATTATATGGGCAAAAAAGTAACCTATTTAGAAACATAGAATCCCATTAAGCACATGCTTGATCATTATTAGAGCATATGGGGCACACCCTAAGGGTATAGTAGGCTATTTTGACCCGCTCTAGAGGATCTAGAGTAGGTTGGGTGCACCTCCAAAGTGGATGGGGCACATATCCTTTTGGGTGGGTCCTCTATCCTCGTCTTGCTTTTTTAACATCCCTTATCCCTCTTTGACCATCATAATCATCAAATTGGTACCCTTTGGATAGCAACAAGGAGTCTCCAACTGCCTCTTGACCCGTAAGCATCTTCTTTAACAATTCAGAGGCCATTTGGATTATATTATCCACTCCTTCTTTAAGAGGATTCATCCTCAAATAAACAACCACTAAACATAAAAAAGAAACACATAACCAATATTTCCTCGAATCATGAGGGTTAGAACAAGGGTTAAAATCAAAGTATTCATGCCAAGGGAAAACCCATTGCACATATAACCAAACATCCTTCATGACAACAGAAGAGAAGTAAACATTTAAAGTGCAAAGGAGTTGGCTATGATAAGCATCAACAAATTCTCCTAAGTTAGATCCATTAACAATGTTACCAAATAAATTATCACATGTTGGAACAACTAAGGATAGAATTAAGGAGTCACTAGGGTGTAGATTACCATTCCTTTCAAATAAAACTATGTTTACACACAAGACATACTTAGCACCAACATGGTTATTCTCACAAATGAAGAAAATGGAATGACAAAAGATATGATTACTTAAGGTGCTACAAATAACAAGATCACATAAAGTTAAGAACAAAGAACTTAACCACCTCACATCTATCTCACTCGAACAACCTTCCAAGAAAGAACCAACTTGTCTATCCACATAAGTGTGACGAGAAATAAGGAACAAGAGTTGTTTATCAAGTGAAAACCATAGACTCTTCTTACAACAACAAATAGATTTGCCATCCGGGTTAGGGATGCCACATATTTTATGCACATTCAAGTCACTCAAGAAGACATCAACACCATTTAGGTAGGGTTTTAAATCAAATATCTTTGTAACATTTGCCTACCTTAGGTAAATGTCATTATGATTCTAAGGAAAGCTAAAAATAAGAGGGGATAGGTACATACCTTTGGATCAAAGCCTTGCACCATGTGGACTAATCCTCTTAGGCATCAACTTGGAAGTTGGCACAATGCTAGTGCCAAATGAGTGAATAAGAAGGGCTTGGATTTGTCACTATGCTCTCCTTCTTGATCCCAAAGCTTCTCATCTTCAACTTTCATATCCCTCCTTGTCATGAGGTTAAGGTTTATGACCTATACTTCTTCGGTCAAACATCTTCATGGGAATCTTTCATCGTCAATCCATAAGTTACATTAAATCCCCTTCAACTTATGCTAATTCCCCTTCACTTTTAAGGTTAACATCCTCTTCAGGATTTTTTTTACCACCATCATTTTGGGTCACCATATCCCCAACAAAGTAAGGACTACCCTCCACCAATACTATGTTCCTTCGGTTGGGATATTCACTAGCCTTATCACCCCAACCTTGACACTTAATACAAACAATACCTTTAGAATTGGGATTAGAAGATGGATTACCTTCATTCCTTGGGGGTTAACTTTAGATTACCTTCTCAATAGGCTTCTTCTATAAGGACTTGGTTAAATCCTTATTCTTCTTCCATCCGAAGAAAGTATAAAAAGAATTGCAATCTTTATTGAAGTACTTCTTGGCATTGTTGTTCCATTCAACCTCAATAGCCTTTTCAACGAGATCTTCTATTCGGTTGAACTTGTGGAAAACTAGTTGAGAAGCAACTTCATGATTTAACCCACTATTAAATTAAGCCATATAATGTTTTGGGGGTTCAAAAATCTCAAGATGAAGGATTAAGTTTTGAAACTCCTCATAGTAGTCTTCCACACCTCTACCTCCTTGTCTTAAATTATAGAGCTTTATTAATTTCTCTTGTTTGAACCTTTTCGACACATACCTCTCTCTCATGAGTACCTTCAATTCATCCCAATCCAAAAGCTTGAGATTACTATTTCTTTCTCTTTGTACCCTTTTAGTCTCCTACCAAGTAGAAGCATACCCTTTAAGTTGGGCAATTATATGGGCGACTTTCTTGTGTCTGGTTAACTCATTGAGTTGGAAGATCCTATTACATTGTATTTCTCAATCAAGGTAGATTGATAGATCACTAGTTCCTTTGAAGGTAGAAAAGTGATCTTGATTGAGTTAAGACCCATGTCTCAACCCTTATTGGATGATCTTATTGAACTTGGGGACTGTTTCCCAAGTATCCTCTTCCATGTGGAACCAGACCAAATCTTCCTCCTTATCCTCTATGTTCTCCATGTAAGCTCCTCTTCTAGTTCGTACAAATTTTACAAAGAGAGATACTTCATCTAACTCTTTACCTCTTCCATAAGGTTTTTCACCTCCCTCATCCTTAATTTGAATTGGTTGATTATGGTTATCTAGGATTTGAGGTGGTTGTCACACCTCTTTTTCTCCTAATGGGATCAAAGTTGAAGGATTTTTCTAATTAAAGTAACGTTATTGAATAGAGATTATTTTTATTTATAGAGTCACCACTTGGAATTGAGTTATGGTATTCCAAGTTACCTTATTGAATCCCTAATCAAAAGAAAATAACTCTTTGTTGTTCTGCAAAAATAGAAGACCTGGTAAGGAATTCTATTGACCAAGGGAAAAGTGTAAGGCACCCCTCAAGTTCTGTGGTTATAGCACGATCACTTTTATTGACTTATCTTGATTAAATTAATTGAATAAATATGTTAAGGCCTAATATTCTCTTATTTTTAATATCTAAAACTATTTAAAAATCTTCTATTAAATAAATTAGTTAAAATTATTTTTAGAAAAATATTTGTCAAGGTGCATTAGAATTTTAAATGTCTCAAAAAGACGCGTATGCCACATTCTTAATTATGACAAATATTTTAATTGCCGGAAAATTTACCTAGTGTTAAAGGCGTTGATTCGTCTATTATAAATTCGAAACAACTTTTCATATTTATTTTAGTACTATCTATTACTTTCAATACCAGTATAACCTTCCATAATTTAAAATCACTAATACAATTTTGTGTAAGTCGAATCCAACGAGATGGGTGCACCAAAAAATTTTGTTACGGGGGAAGGCGGTAGCAGTGCAGGAAAGGAGAGAAGGGACAGCGGCAGCAGCACTAGGCTTCACCAGCCTATGGCGTGAGAAAGGGGAGACCAGCCTATGGCATGAGAAAGGGGAGAAAGAAAAAAGGGATGGGCGGCACGGTGGCAGTACACCATTTTTTGGCAGTTTTTAGAGGATGATCGAATTTCCAGAGTAGGAGAAGGAGAGAAGGGGGTAATGGCAGTACTACTGCTTCACCAGAGATGATGAAGGGCTATTTGGTCGCTGGGGAGATGGAAATTCTAATAGGTTTTCATGACGGGGATAGGATCCAGTGAGTTTGATGATGTTTCTAGCGAAGCCTCACTGGAAAATCTCAAACTCTTTTTCTTCTCCCCATTTTTCTCTGTCTTTCGATCTCTCACTCTTCTATATCTCTCTCTCAATCTCTCATTCTCTTTTTATTTATTGTTAATCTATGTGTGTAAGTGCATATCAATTCTAGTAAGAGTATTATATAGTGAATAGAAAAAAATAAAAATATGTATGGTTGGTCTTTGTGTATGCTGTGTATAGTGTGTGTGTATATATCAGTGCTCTATTTTTTAATTCCTATTCTATGAAACCAAATCATCTTTCACTTTTAAAGAAAATTTTCAACATCTAAGATAAAGTTCGATGCATAATCAAAGAAGGCCAGACATAAATTCAAATAATTATTCAAATAAACATAACACTACAATAAATCACACATGATAAATAATCCAAGAAAATTACTGTCTCAACTTTATTTATGATGTAATTCACAACATAATTCATAAAACAAAAAGTACAAAATGAAATAAGAACCAGATAATGAATTAAAATAGAAACTAGAACATCGTCACTAGAAACTCGAATGGAAATCTGAAACTCAAATCACAACTTTTGTTTTTGTTTTCTCTCTTCCTGATTTTTTTTATTTTCTCACTTTCTGTATGTGTTCCTCCCAAAGTTTCTGATGTAGTCTATAAAATGAGAGTACGTAGTTATGGGATTGAAAGAGTCCTTAAGTACAGGAACTCTTAGAGGGAAAAGTTTAGGAAAAACAGTTACAGATAAAGGGGAGATTTAAAATTTAAATTTTTTTCTTCTTTTTTTGTTAATAATAGAAGATAATAATTATAACAAATAAAAAATAGTAAATATACAAATAATTTAAAAAATAAAATAATAATAATAATAAATATAATAACTAATTATTTTTATATTTTAGAAAATACAATAAAAATTTATAAATAGCAAAAAATAAATATAATAATACTAAAACTACTAATTTATTTATTAAAATTTAGAAAAAAAAATATATTTTTGAATTTATTTTGTATTTTTTTTATTTTTTTTAAAATAAAAATAATTTTTTTCAAAATTAATTTTAGTTATTTATTTTTAACTAAAAATTTACTAAAAATGAAGTAAGAGTTAAAATAATATTGGACCAAATATAAATATTTAATATTAAAAAACAAGTTAAAATTCAGAGAGAATAAAAAATCATGTGTTTACATTGGTTGTTTTTGGTTAATTGGGGATTTAGGTAGTTCTTAGGATATTTGAAAGTGGGTTTCTTGGTTTTGTGGAGCTTCTTGGTGGACTTGATTGAATAGTGGTTGTAGTGGACGAATGGGATTTTGGTTATTTAGGTAAATAGTGGCTTGGAGATGGACTCATGTATTTACCTCAGTGGATTGAGCATTTGGTGAAGTGTTTACGGAGTTATAGTAGTGGAGTGTTGAGAGCATGTCCACTAGAGGAGGCATGGTAGTTTTGAGGAGTTGAATGGATGGAGTCTAGACGAACTTCCAAAGTGTCCATCCTCCTTGAGGTAAACTCTCCATATTACCCATCCTACCATCTATATTAGTCACACTCCCTTCAAGAGATCCTAATCGGCTATCCATAGAATTAAGCTTCTACATGATAAAACTAACCCAACTAGGTTTTTTACCTTCCTCGACCATCGTACCTCAAAAAATAAATGCTAAAACAAAAAAAAACAAAAATAACAAATAAGTTAAGGTTAGGAAATCAACCTCACAAGCTCTCAACGTTAAAAAATTTGGTTGTTTACTTCATTGGTGTCGCAAGCATTGATAGATCGTTTATACTCCAATGAAAATGCTTGGTACCAATTGTGGTTTGAGGCTGGAATAGATTCTTGTTTGAAATGACTCAAAAATAAAATTACTTAAGGACTGAATCAAGAAATCACAACGCATGGAAAAAAGAGAAAGGCTAGAACGAAATAGGACAATGAAACAAATAGGACTCAAGAACTAATCAATCAACTTAATAGATGATTTACTAGTTGATGAGTAGTTTAAGAATCAAAAAGGAGATTTAAGAATCAAGAAATTGAAACTAAGAATCAAAACTTGAGCATTGGAGTATGTAAAGTGTTGAGATGTGTTTAAGAACTTGAATTGGTGTTGGAGAAGTGTTGGTATGCATTTAGGATGTGTTTGGGGCTATTTTAGGTTCAATTTGAGGTGATCTACATTGAGGGTTATGTTGGAGAGTTGCTGCAGCATGTGGGGTGTATCTTGGATGCATCTTCTGCCTTTGCTTTATATTTTGGGGTATGGATGACCTACTGGAGCAGACCAAGCGCACATCAGGCACAGATGCAAGCAAGTCACCCGCCTGTCTCTCTTGAAATAACCTTTTTGCTCTCTAAATGGTCCCCCCCTTGTACTCTCTTGTGGAATATACATTGGAATCTTCTTTGATGCTTTAGGACAAACACTTTTTTCACACTTTTCTTCCTTCTTTTTGGATCAAACACCCTCTTTTGATAAAAATTTTCATCTTGAAGATTTGAATTCCTCCAAGAAAAGTAACTTCTTCTTCGAAGCTTAGAATGATTTGAAATTTTGAACATAAGCATAGAGAGTCAGGCAAGAATGCATGGACGTACCTCGAGCATCCCAGAGATGTGCAAACAGGGTGCACCATTGAGACAAGTTTAGAGTTGGATTGTGTATGATGAGTTTGGCCATGTGGCCAAGGACTATCCCCGCCATGTAATTTGAGATACTTTTATTACAGTTATGAGAGGTAGGGTTTTATTAGGGGCATGAAATACAGAGGTCGTAGAGCCTATGGTAGTGGTCATGGGATTATTTAGCTGGTTGGTGGTCATGGACAGTGCTATTCTATACTGGCTAGATCTGAGGCAGAGGCTTCAGATATTGTGATCACAGGTATCACCCCATTTATTTTAGATTTGCACCTGTGTTATTTGATCTCAGAGTGACTTTCTCCTATGTGTGTGCATATTTTTCTTCAGGTTTTGATTCTGTTACTAAGCATCTTTCCATGCCTATTTGTATATCTACCCTATAGAAAATTCTTTAAAGGTGGATCGCGTGTATCGATCTTATGTTGTGACATTTCTAGTGGTGACACTTGGGTAGATTTACTTTTGTTATATATGGTTGATTTTGATGTTATTTTGGGTATGGATGGGTTGGCTCCTTATTATACTGTCCTAGATTATTTTCTAAGACTGTAACTTTAGATTCACGGGGTGTGCCAAGGATAGCTTGAAAGGGTGTGCTTTATTCGAGTCCTTAGAGGGTTGTATCTTATGTTCAGGCTCATAGATTAGTTGAGAGGGGATGTTATCTTATTTGGATCATATTCGTGATATCCATGAGTTTGTGGATGTGTTCCCTATGAATTTTCTCGGTATGCCTTCGGACCGTGATATTGACTTTGCTTTTGATGTTGAGCTAGGCACCAAACCCATTTCTATTCCTCCTTATAGAATAGCCCCAATCGAGTTAAATAAATTAAAGGGCCAGTTGCAGAAGTTGGTGGATAAGGGATTTTCATCTGACCTTGTGTATCGCCTTGTGGTATGCCTATCTTGTTTGTGAAGAAGAAGGATGGGACTACGAAAAGGGCATTAGTCAACCCAAAGGACATGACTAAGAACTCATATTGACCATATAGAGTCCAAAAATCTTTCTTTGGAATATTCAAAGCTCTAATCCTCAATTGGTGATAATCTAATCTCAAATCAATCTATGAAAACACCGCAACACCCCAAAGCTGATAAAATAAATCATCCATACGAGAAACAGGATACTTGTTCTTAACTGTCACCTTGTTTAACTATCGATAATCAATACACATGATAGTTATATTTGCTTTGAAGTTGTAGAGGCACTATCTGTATGGAGTTCGTTGAGATATTTTCTTGAATCATCATAGCCTTTAGAGCTTCTTCACCCAATGAGAGCTTAATATGAGGCAGCATCGTTGGCTTGAGTTACTTAAGGATTAGGACTTGACTATTCTCTATCGCCCATGTAAGGCTAACGTGGTTGCGGATGCCTTGATCTGGAAGTTGACTAGCATGGGTGCCTTCGTGCACCTTTTGACCCAGGAAAGGCCTTTGGCCTTAGAGGTTCAATCCTTAGCTAACCAGATGGTTAGGCTTGATATTTCAACACCTAGGTGCATTTGGGCATTTGTGGAGGATAGGTCTTCTTTGATAGAGCAGCTTCGATCTCATCAGTTTGAAAATGTGAGGTTGAGATTGATTCGAGATTAAGTGATGAGTGGTTAGGATAAGGAATCCTAACTTGATTTAGATGGAGTTTTGCAGATTGAGGGTCGAGTCTGCATGCCGCGAGTGATCGGATTGATTTTGGAAGAGGCATATTATTCCAGATATTCTATCCATCCAGGAGTGACTAAGAAGTATCGTAATTTGAGGTAGCATTACTGGAGGGGTGGTATAAGGAAAGATGTAGGTGACTTTGTAGCTCTTTGCCTTTGTTGTCAGCAGGTGAAGGTCGAGCATTTGAGACCTAGTGGATTTCTTCAGAGGTTGCTTGACACAACTTGAATTGGGGCCTTATCGTAATAGGCAATCTCCAGTCCAATTGGGACTGGAGACCGCCCTCGATATCCAAACCACCCAACCAATATATATCCTAAGTCTGATGGGCTCCGAACATATAACAAGAAAACATATTAACAATGTGGTGACTTTGGGATAAGCCTAAATCTGAGGCCAACCCAACCAAGTCAACCAACCCAATAACCAAAACCAACCATCTAAGCCAACCATAAACCAAAATCAAAATACTCACCCAATGTATATTTTTATATATAGAACATGATCATACCATAACCAAGTTAACAATTGTCCATACAAAGCCTCTAAATGAAACAGAAGAGTACCTAGTTAACACATGCCCCAGACATAGCCATAAACAAAGTCTATGAAAGACAAAAGTACATAAAGTAATCCATGACATGAAATTGATGCCTTCTGAACTATGGAATCTCACCACTTCAATCCAATAGTTGATCCCGAATTTGATCACTAAGCAGGAGAAGTAGAATGGCTGGTTCCGACATTGCATGGGGATATAGCCTCTTGAAGATGGGTTAACTAGTGAACGCTAGCATGCATTTACGATAAAGATAAAATAATATCATTCAATAAAATAAAGTAAACCAACCATATGCATACAACTCATACATATATACATATATAACCATGTCGGGAAAGGGAACCGGGTTTAACATGCATTGAAACCATTAACCTGGGTATGTGTAGCTTAACCGTCCTTCACCACCCATGGAATATATGGGTCCAATATAACCCCTCAACGGGACCCGATGCATGTAGCTGCATGAACCGGAGATACCATAGGAGTAAGGGATTCTCAAGTACCCTTCACCCTTCATGATACATATGTACAGTGTAGTTAGAGGATTCTCGTGTACCTCATAGTATCATATAAAGTCGCCACGAACTACCCCTCATGTCAATAAACATGTGTTTCCAGTGTTCATCTATTGGACTCCCACCTTCATGGTTAGCTATCACACCCCACCTTTATTGCCCAAGTAAAATCATTTCCAACCAACCAAACCATTATTATTAACCGAGGCTATACATAGTGGTATCGTCATACCGACTATAACTTGCAAGTATTGTCCTTACCCAAACTTTTTAGAGATCAAGGGATTCCTATGTACCCATAGATTAAGTTAACTTGGGGGAGTCCCATGTACCCCACAAGTTAGCCATTATTAGATTAGCTTAGGGGAATCCCTTGTAACCCATAAGTTGTTCAATTACCATGTTTGCTTGTGGGACTCCTTTGTACCCCATAAGGATATTTAATTAACCCAACTGTTACCACCAAAACTATTCCATTTAACCATTCCAAACCGTTCACACCTTTTAAACCATTTTAGACCATTCCAAACATTTAAAGAATTTATACCGTTCAAACCATTTAAACCATGAAAACCTATCCAAATCCATTTAGGGTTCCATTACCAACCACACCATGCAATAGTTCCAATGAAGGTTCAACAATAAAGTGAAAACATTCTTTTAGGTATTTTATCAAAGATGTTGAGGGAATGAATACCTTTACCAAGACCAAAACCAAAGCAAAACCATCAAAATTTGGGTTACTCATGACCCATTTGTTAAATCATTACCAACAAACACCCACATGTGCAAACCATTACCAAAAACATGTAAAAACACAGTTTAAACCAAGACCTAACAATATACATAAAGACCCTCAACATTGGTTTCCAAAACCACCATTTATGACTCATAAATCAATGTTTAAAACACATTAAATCATGTCTTTAGTTGGAACTAACAATGAATGAAGAATTACATGCCTTATACTAGAGGATTCCGGAGAGTAACTTGACTGTTGAACCCTTTGAAGAACACTTATAGAAACCCTAGACTCCAATATTCAAGAGAGAGTTTGAGAGAGTATTTGAAGTGTTTCTATTTTGTAACAAGTATTATGAGAGGCCACCAAGGATTATATAATGCGGGGACATAAGGTTTTAGGGTGATAAATGTCCAAAAGGTCCCCAACTTAAAAGTTGAAAATCCATTCCTAAGATGATACGACCCAACCATACAAATCATATCCAATGGTATGAGTCGTACCCTAAATCATACCTTAGACCTCACCAAGACCCTACACACTGGTCCCAATACGACTACACCAACCCAACTCATACCTTAGGGTATGATTGGTACCCCAAATTATACCTACATCCGTACCTTGGATAGTTTCAATAAGGCAACTTAATAAGCTTTATACAACTTGGCATTGTACCCCTCGTATCCTCCATACTACTCGTATAGTGGTAATTCGTATCTTGGACTGTAACTACGCCAACCTACTACCCAACATACGAGTGAGCCATCAAGCCATCCCCTAACCCTTCTCCAAGGGTACAAATGGTACCCTTGAGTCATACTAAGTCCAGAAACTCCAAAACCCAAGAAATTTTGCAAGGGTCCAAATATTGGGGTGTTATAGTCTCCCCTACTAGGATCATTCATCCTCGAACGACAGGTAAGGGTAAGAACAAGCACGAGATGATACATTTACACATCAAACTTCCCTTCCAACCAAATTAGAAAACAAGGATACACAACAAGATGAGAAGATCATCACATACCAGGGTGGAGATAAAAAAAGAGCTCAAATAACCTTAGGACCAAAACCAAAATAAACAGCCACAAATGGGGTCACAAAAGAAAGGGGACCCCAAACCAAGTAAACCATTCACACCACAAAGAAGAGAGTTTTCAACATACCCGTGTTGGCATCAGAAGATGCCCTAGACTCCCGAGGGATAGTAAGAGCATTAAGACAATCTCGACCAAAGCTGAAACCCAAAGTAGCACCCCTTGGTGCAAGAGCTAGGGAAGTAGTAACCAATATCCCATTTGTGGCAATCCTTATGGGACATTCCCATTGCATATAACCTAACTGTCAACAACTAAAACAATGATTTATTCCTTCCTCGTAACAACCATGGTGTGATCGACCATAAAATCTACAAAGCGGGTAGGATGATGTGGATTGGGCTCCACTGGCTTGAGATTGGGCACCTTGTGCCCTAGAAATTTTACCAATTTGAGAACACCTGCCTCCTAATGGATTCGGGTGGGGAGTATAAGCCATAGAATAGGAGTTAGTACCTGCCCAACTCTTTCCTCTTAGACCACGTATCACCATACCATTGGCTTCCATTTAGTTCAGAGAACCGAGACCCTCTTACCTTTCCTATTTCTACACCTTGCCTCATTCTTTTCTATACCAATAGAATTAGACTGGTGTGATAGAGTTGTCACCATCTAGGTAAATTAATTAATAGAAAATTAAAACTCAGCATTAACAACCTCTCTTTGAGGTATCCGAGACTAAGTTTCACCTTCCAAAATAGGGTCAGTGGAGACTGGTGGGACTCCATGGGGAAAACCAAAGACTGCAATACTTGATTGAGTCTGTGCCCCATTATTGGACTAGATCCATCCATGTTGTCCTCAAGTGGGACAGATGTGTTTCTACAAACTTTAGATCATTGAGAGGACATAATTTGAAATATGAATGAAGGAAAATTCAAAGAAGAGTTCATGACCTTGAACTCTATAGCCTGAAAGTAGAGCAGCAAGAAAGTGAAATATTCCTAAATGCCTTGTAGCCTCCTAATTATAAGTGTGGTGAACAACACACCCATTAGCAATACTCTACTCAACACGACTTTATGTATACCTCATGACACTAAACCTAAAGCTATGATAGCAACTTGACATGACCTAAATCGAGGACTTGTCATAATGGGCAGTCTCCAGTCTAACCGGGATTAGAGATCGCCCCCGATACCCAACCCAAACAGTTGTCAATACATATAACAAGATAACATATTAATAATGTGGTGACTTTGGGATAAGCCTAAATCCGAGGCCAACCCAACCAAGCCAAGCCACCCAATAATCGAAACCAACTATCCAAGCCAACCATATAACTATGCCAAACCATAAACCAAAATCAAAATAATAATGCAATGTATATTTAGATATATATATATAACATGATCATACCATACCTAAGTCCACAGTTGTCAATACATAGCCTCTAACCAAACCAAAGAGTACCTAGTCGGGAATGTCCCCAAAATAGCCATAAACCAAGTCTATAAAATACTTTACATAAAGTAATCCATGACATAAAATGGATGTCTTCCAAACTATGAAAGCTCACTACTTTAATCTAATAGTTGATCTCGAATTCAATCACTAAACAGGAGGAGTAGAATGGTTAGTTCCTACATCGCGTGGGGATACAGCCACCCTAAGATGGGTTAGCGGGTGAACGCTAGCATACACTCAAGATAAGGATAAAATAATAACATTCAATAAAACCAAGTAAACCAAACATATGCATATAACCCATACACATATATATAACCATTTTGGGATAGAAAATCGAGTTTAACATACATTTGAAACCATTAACCTAGTATATGTGTCTTAACTATCCTTAACCACCCATGGATTATATGTGTCTAGTGTAAACCCCTGAACGAGACTCGATCCATGTAGCCGCACGAATCAAAGATACCATAAGAGTAAACGATTCTTAAGTACCCTTCACCCATCATGATACATATATATAGTGTACTTAGAGGATTCTCGTGTACGTCATAGTATCATATAAAGTTTACATGACCTAACCCTTACGTCGGCAAACATAAGTTTCCATTGTTCATCTGTTGGACTCCCACATTTATGGTTATCTATAACACCTCACCTTTATTGCCCTATTAAAACCATTTCCAACCAATCAAACCATTATTATTAACCAAGGCTATACATAGAGGTGTCGTCATACAAACTATAAATTGCAAGTATTATTCTTAACCAAACCTTTTAGAGATCAAGGAATTCCCATGAACCTATAGATCAAGTTAACTTGGGGGAGTCCCATGTACCCCAGATGTGAGCCATTAATAGATTAGCTTGGGGGAATCACATGTACCCCACGAGTTGTTAAATTGCCATATTTACTTGGGGGATTCCTTTGTACCCAAGAGGATGTTTAATTAACCCAACTGTTACCACCAAAACTATTCCATTTAACCATTCACACCTTTTAAGTAATTTTAGACCATTCCAAACATTTAAAGAATATATACTATTCAAACCATTTAAACTATGCAAAATCATCCAAATCCATTTAGTGTTCCAATAGCAAACCATTCCATGCAATAGTTCCAATGATGGTTCAATAATAATAGAGTGAAAACATTCTTTTAGTCATTTTATCGAACATGTTGAGGTCGTACCTTTACCAAGACTAAAACTAAAGCATAAACCATCATAATTTGGGTTAATCATGACCCATTTGTTAAACCATAACGAACAAGCACCCACATGTGCAAACCATCACTAAAAATATGTAAAAATACAGTTTGAACCAAGACCCAACAAATGCATCAAGACTCTCAACATTGGTTTCCAAAACCACCATTTATGACTCATAAATAAATGTTTAAAACACATTAAATCATGCCTTTAGTTGGAAATAGAAATGATGAAAGAATTACATGACTTATACAAGAGGATTTCGGAGAGTAACTTTTCTCTTGAGCCCTTTGAAGAACACTTGTAGAAACTCTAGCCTCTAATCTTTAAGAGAGAGTTTGAGATAGTATTAGGAATGTTTCTATTCTATAAAAAGTGTTATGAGAAGTCACCAAGGGTTATATAATATGGGTACATAAGGGTTTTAGGGTGGGAAATATCTAAAAGTTCCCCAACTTAAAAGTTGAAAATCTATTCCCGGGAGGGTACAACCCAACTATGCAAACCGTATCCAAGGGTATGAGTGGCACCCTAACTCATACCCGAGACCTCACCAAGACCCTCCACACTGGTCCCAATATAACTACATTAACCTAACTCATACCTTAGGGTACGATTGGTACCCCAAACCATACCCACATCCGTACCCTAGATAGTTTCAACTAGGCAACTCAATTAGATTCATACGACTTGGAATTGTACCTCTTGTATCCCACCATATAACTTGTATGGTGGGGAGTCATATCTAGGAAAGTAACAAAGCCAACCTTACTATCCAATATACGAGTGAGTCATCAAGATATCCCCTAACCCATATCCAAGGGTACGAATAATACCCTTGAGTCGTACCAAGTCTAAAAAGTCCATAACCCAAGAAATTTTACAAGGGTCCGAATCCTGAGTTGTTATATTGTGCATTCCCAAGTGAAAGTGGGAATGATTTACTATGGATTTTGTGACCGAATTTCCTGGCACTTCCCATGGATCTGATAGTGTTTAGGTCATCATAGATTGATTGACCAAGTTTGTGAATGTTCATCCAGTACGGGTCTTCTTCGGTGTTGAGAGGTTTTCCTGTATTTATATTCGTGAGATTATGCAACTACATGGTGTGTCGGTGTCTTTCATTTCAAATCAAGATTCTGTGTTCACTTTTCACTTTTGGAAAACTTTTCAGGATGAGTTGGGTACTTGTATTGATCTTAGCAAAACATTTAACCCCAAAACTGATGCTCAGTCCGAGCGGACTATCCAGGTTATAGAGGATATGCTCCTTGCTCCCTCGAATGGCATCATAAAATGTAGCTCCTTTCCAAGCTATCCTCCAATCACGTATATGCTTTCTTAGGATGATCAAGTCGTGGATCCTTAGGTTTGGTCCTTGAAATCTAGATCCCAAAAGAATAGAGCTAATTTGGCTTGTATCATCCTCGAATCCAACTCTTTTATCAACTTGTCTTCATACTTTTCAAGCTTGGAATCCATTGGCAAGAACTCCATTAGGCCTTTAAGCTTATTTTCATAAGTCACTCTCCTTGCATCCTTGTTTGAAACATGATCCTGCATAAATTAAGGAGTGATACTTGGTAAAATGCTAGTATTGTGGTTGTGGGCCTATTATGGAAAGACTTATTGCTTAATTAGACTTGGATTAGTTAAACACTGTCTTGTGGAGCTTGGCTTGTCTTTGTTTGGGTGGAAGGAACATGTTCTTAAGGTCTTAGAACACAATTATGGTAAATGATCCCCAGGGCAGTGATAGTGGAAGTGTTTTTCTCGTTTGAGGTGTGTTAAGAGTAAGACATCTCAAATTTTCCATCTTTCCTTTCAAGTGTGACCGCTCCTCAATCCAATCCAATCATTTATTTCTTTTCGAAAACCCATGATGGCTTCTACTAAGCTGTCAAAGTTTGCTCTACCTATGGTTTTCAATATATGGCAGAAAGAAGATGAAGCAACTAAGGATGACTCATATAAAAATAAAGGAATTGACTCAATGACACTAATTAAATAACTAGGTATGATAATTTTTAGTTGTTAATTAGTATCAAGAATCAAAGAAGTGAAAGGAGGAATTAAGAGATGAATTTAGTTGTTTGAACCTGATTTAATAGAGTTATGAGAGTTGGGATGTGCTAAAAAAGGGTGAGGTGTGTTGAGGATACGCTAGGGAAGCTTAGGCACACATTAGGCGCATGTCAAGAGCAAATGTGGCTACCTTGAGGTGTAGCTGCACCTTGAGCGTAGGTTGAGGGCAGGCTAGACACAAGAGGGTGTTAAATCACTATTTTAACCTGTGTTGGATATGTGAGAGTATCCCAAACACAAGCCAAACATATCCCACCCTCCCAGGCAACCTTCAAGTATACTTTTCTACCTCCAATTGGTCCCCCTTTGTCCTCTCTTTAGGAATATTCTCTTGGATCTTTAAACAGGTGCTTGTACAAACACTTTTGTACACCTTTTTCTTCACTTTCGAGGATTAAACACCACCTTTTGAAGAGAATTCAAGATGAAGATTTGAATCTTCCTCAAGAACTTTAAAAATTTCTAACTCTTAAACCCTTGATCGGAATGCAATGAAATTTTGATTCAAATCTCTTTTCAACCTTCTGAACATATTCCAAGTGTTATTTTGTTTAAATTCTCAACCAAAAATTCCAGATTTTAACACCCACTTTCAACCTTCAAACTTTAGCTTCTCAATAATTGTAGATCCTCCGATTGAGCTCAAATTTAAGGTTTAGACTCTAATAGTGTTAGGAAACAAGAATCTAACACTAAAACACAAGAAAAACAACAAAATCAAAGACTCAAAATTTGACCTACAGACAGAAATGTGAATAGTGAAATTTCATTGGGATTTTTTATTTTTTGGCACAAATACACCTAGATTGACTTTGTGAGAATGAAATCAAGCTTGACTCTAATACCAAATGATACGAGAGAAAAAATAAAAAAATAAAAACGGCATAGAAATAAAGGAAATAATGGAAAATAAGACAATAAAGTAAAATGATAGATAGATTGACACAAATTGATAAAGAGAGGACAACCAAAGGGTATTTAAACCCGAAGACCTTCCTATCAATTACCACAAGAACCAACCTCTTATGAGGACCTCACAAAAATGGAATCCCGAGCAACCCGTGTTTCTCAACAACCCATAGGCTCCTAATAAGCTTAAAATAAACACTCGCAAGTGTAACTTAAATCATCATTCATCCACTACCTAAAAATTAAAAGGGTCTTAGCTATTTATAGGCCAAAGGCCATTTATTACAACTTGGTTTCAAAAGTACCCTAAATTCTAATTGGGCCCAAAAGTGTCCCAAAGCCTAAATTGCCACATTCCTATGATCTTTGAGGCCTGAGCTATCATCCAAATACGATGTTTCTCCTTGCTTCCTCAAATAGAATCATCAAATGTACCTCCTTCCCAAGCTATCCTTTAATTACGTATATGCTTTCCTAGGATGATCAAGTTGTGGATCCTTAGGTTTGGTCCTTGAAGCCTAGATCCCAAAAGAGTGAAGCCAATTTGGCTTGTATCAGAATATCAGCCTCAACTTGATCAACTTCAATAGATTCACATTATCCTTCAACATTTAGTGATGATAAACAAGCTTTTCAGTAAAAGCAATGTTTCTCAAAAATTTTCTTGGTCAAATACAAAACAACATCTCAATCCTCAAAGCAAAAATTATCTCTTGATAATTGTTTAATTCAAAGTTAGATCTATAAAAAGTTGACAAAGAAATATGTTTACCAATAAAGATGAAAGGCGCAATCAGTCATGATTACCATCCTTACTAGAAATATCTATAACGATCTATTGACTCTGGGACAATTATGGGATGTTATTATTCCCTATAGATCTTAAATAGTGTATATATAGAATAATAAATAATCCTCTAAATTCAAAGAGTGATTGATCCATAGAAAATAAACCGATTTATTTTGAATCTAACCTCTAATACATAATGATTCGAGCATTTCACTTTCTACCACAAATTGATAAGAAAGGGAGTAGGGAAAATTGAAGTAGTGTGAGGCGGTGAATGAGCATTGGATGGAGAAACAGAGAGAACAGTGGCTACTCTCAAATGGTTTGAAATAAATTAGGTTAGGAGTGTTAAGTGTAAATAAAAATGAAATAATAGGAATTTATAAGGTTCATCCGATCAAATGGTGTGGACGATTGAAATTAAAATATGATTTGGGTCGATTTTGGGTCATGATATTGGGCCTACTGGACTAGTTTAACTAAGCCCAACATAAATATTTTGGTTTGCCTCTTATAAGATAGTAAAATTTGAAATTTTTAATATTAAAATTTAGACATTTAAAAACTATATTAACAATACTATAAGTTGTAATTCATCTCTTAAAAATATAATTTATAAAATATATTTTAAAATGCATTCACATCATTTGAACCTTGAAAAGTAAAATGTGATGCATAAATTAAGGCATGGGAATAATTTTTCGATCAAATTTATTAAATATGTTTACAACTAATAAAATAAATTTCTCTAATCTTTACCGTGACTTTTAATATTTTAAAAATAAATTAAAATAAGTATTAAATATGAAAAAAAATAAATGATTTATACATTAAAATTACACAGAAAGTATGATTAATTACAATAATTAACAACCTAAAATATATAAAAAAATTATAGTTAAAGAAAAACTTGATTAGCTCGCCAAATTTCATTGCGTCACATAAATTTAGGCATAGGGAGAAAATGCATTTTCAATAATTTATACATTTGTAGTTATGTAAAAAAATATTATAAATCACAATAACTAACGACGTAACATACAATTAAATTTATTAAATAACTATCAAAGAAAAATTTGATTGACTTTTAAAATTCATCTGTATCACATGCATTGAAATAAATCGAGTGACATATATTGGGCTTGTTCTCTTATATCTAGTATATATAATACAACACGGGCTCTTATATCTAGTATATGGACTACGTAGCACTTATAGCTTGTTTGACTAAGCTTATTTTTTCCCAAAAGTGCTTATTTATATCTAACTATACTATATTAAAAGTACGAAGAGTCTTAAAAATATTGTTTGAATATTTTTTCATTCATTAAAAATCTTCGTAATAAATATAATTGTAGTTTCACCCTTTTCCTTTGATTATTATTTTATTAAAATAAAAACTCCTAAAATATATGAGAAAAATTCTAATAAAATAAATATATGAAAAGAAATCAAACTATTTCTAATATTTGTGTCGAATTCTAAATAGTAATTTTAATAACCAAATATATAAATATAAAAAGGATGGGAATATGAAACTTACCAAAAATTATATATGAAAAGCTAAGATGTTAGCTAAATTCTTATTCTGTATACTTTTTAGCACCAATCGATTTTTTTCGTTTTATTAATGTAGTAGACTTTTTTTTGTTTTATTAATGTAGTTAGAAAACAAATCAATGTTTTTGTTTTATTCTGAATCTAATAAATAAAAACTAGGAAAAGTAAATAAATATTAATATTAGCACACATAAATCATAGAAATTTATATATATAAAAATAATTTCTATAATTTTATTTAAATAATATTTTAATTAAATTTTGTCGAAAGATAACTTTTTTACAGGCACATTAGATGAAGGATGTGGAGATTGCAGATATGGGTAGAAGGTTAAATTCTTTTTGATTTATGAATCATGTTTTTTTAATGTCGTGGCTTTTTTATACAATTTAATTTTAATATTGTTGCACACTTGAGGTATATTTATTTTAAGAAATTTCTAATTCTTTTATATGTAGGTGCATTAGATAGGTGAGTATGGAGGTCATGGATTAGGGTAGGAGGTTAAATTCTTTTTAATTTATGAATCATGTCTTATATAACGTTATAGCTTTTATATGCAATTTAGTTTTAATATTATTGCATGTCTGTAATACATTTGTTTTAAAATACTAGTGATTTTTTTTTATAGATGGACATTAGATGGGAGTGTATGGATGTGATGGATTATGGAAAAAGATTAGTAGGTAGTTATGCTTTGACTTACTTTTCGGCAGGTTCAGAATTGGTGGGATTCTTGGAGATTATGTGTATCGTAGTTTTAGCCTCATACATGTATTTTTTTTCTTTTGATGTCTATTACCATCTATTTTATAATGTGTTTCAGTTACCAAATTGTTTAGTTTATTATTTCTATGAATGTTATCAAATGTTTTCTTTATTAATTGACATATGTTTTTCACTTTTGTATTTTATTTTTGTAATATTTTCTTAATACGGGATACTAACATTTATATCTTTATTGGAGTGATTTCTTGGAGTAGCACAAAAATAGCTTTATTGTTAGAAATTTTCATAAATTCTCCATCACGTTGGTGCCTAGGTTTTTCAAGCACATTCATCAACTTAAAGCATATGTACTTTTAATCCATATCTAATAATGTCATCTCGCTCATAATTTTCTATGTGTTAGCTTCCATTTGATTAGTTAGGATTTCTAAATTGCCTAATTCATAATTTTATTTTGCATTATATTAAGATGTCTTGGTGATGATCAATTAAACTTCACGTGATACAAGTAAAAATTCCTCATGGCCAAACTTTAGAGATGAAAAGAAATATTGTGATCCCCCGTGAGAAGATTGGAAGAATGAAGGATGCACAATGATGAGGTTTAGTCTTTTGGGTTACTTTTAGGCCCAATTAGCATTTAGAATCACTTTTGGGCCCAATTTGTAATAAATGATCTTGACCTATAAATAGCTAGGACACTCTTCATTTTTAAATTTAGATGATTTTGAATGAATGTATATACTTGAGAGTGTTTTATTGAACCTTGTTGGGAGCTTACTTCATTGTATGAAACATGGGTTGCTCAGGATTTCAGGGGTTGGTGCTTGTGGTAATTGATAGGAAGGTCTTAGGGTTTAATGCCCTTTGGATGTCCTCTCTTTATCTCTTGGCATCAATCTATCTATCCCTTTAGTTTTGTCTCGTTATTCCATTATTTTCCCTTTTTTGTATTGTTTTTATTTTCGTAGTTTCGTAGTGTATCATTTGATATCAGATTTGAGTTTGATTTCATTCCCAAGAAGTCAATCTAGGGTCTTATTATCTTGAAAAATTAAAAAAACACAAAAAAATTACTATTAACATTTTTGGGTTTAGGTCAAATTTTGAGTTTTTGATTTTGTGTTTTCTTGTGTTTATAGTGTTAGATTTTTGTTCCCTAACACTCTTTGAGTCTAAATCTCAAATTTGAGCTTAATTGGAGTTGATTTGGAGGTTCTACCATTGATGAGTTAAGCTTGAAGAAATTTTGAAATAGGTTTTCAAATATGAGAATTTTGGGCTAAAATTGAAGGTTGAGAGGTATTGGGGTTTGTTACCCACACAAAAGGGAGCTTAGATTCCAAATTTTGTTATGATTCCGAGTTGAAATGAGTGAGTTGGATTTTTGAAATCTTCACCCTTGTTCTTGAAGTTCTTGGTGAAGAAGAAGTAAGAAAGTACAACTTGATCCAAAACCCTAGGTGCAAATTTTGCATAAGGAATTTTTCGAACCATAAAGGGTAAATACGAGGTGGAGTGGGCCCCAAGAAGTCAATGAATCAAATAAAATATCCTTAGAATGTGGATCCCAAATTGCAGCAGATCTGATTGTAATTGACGAGGAAGTTGACGAGTTGTCAACTAAGTCATCAACTGATGCAGCTTCCACTCCTATTTTGCCTAAGGCTGATAACGAAGTTGATGAATTATCAACTAAGTCGTCAACTTAGTGACGAGTTGTCAACTAAGTCATCAACCTAAGTCGCTAAGTTGGGTAAATTTTAGTAAGATCACTTTTGAATTCTAGTTTCATTTCCTTGATTGTAAATTTTCTTTTCTTTGATACTTAAGCTAATTAACGACTAGTAATCACTCTACTATGTTGTGATTAGGTCTTGAGTTCATTTTTCTTTCTTGTCCTTTTATTTGCGTGCTTTTTTCATTTATTTATTAGTTTAACTCTTGAATTCAAGTTCTTACCTTTTAATTGAGTCATCCATTCTTCTCTCAACTAGAATTCATTCTACCCGAGAGAACAATCAAGACCAACACAAGCAACTAAGACCAACAAGTTGATCCAAATAGTGAGCCAATCCAAACACTTGGATTGAGAGAGTTGATTTCACTAATGTTAACCTTTTTTGTTAGTTGTGTCGAGTGTCTTGTTGATAGGTACTATGGCATCGGGGGATGAGATCCAACCTACCTAGAGGGGGACAAGCTTTGACACGTTGGTCAAGCCAATCATGGGGTGCGACAAGATATGAATTTGATAAGGGGGGATACAACAAACATGAATGAGAAATTATCAGATGTCGAAGAGAGAGTGACGTATTTAGATGGAAGGATGGTGAGTATGGAAGGGAATCTTAATTCTTCAAATGCTACTCCCCAAAACAATCTCCAAGCATCCTCAAGTAGGCAAGTCCAAGAGACTTCAGCTACCATCTCTCCCAGAACTCTCTGTCATATGTTCTACCCTCCCCTACAAGCAAGTGCTACCTTGCCTACTACTACTACAGAACAAAATCCGCAACATGTAGTCCGACCACTATAATTCAATCAACAAACGCCCCAAAACCTACCCCAAGTTCCACAAATTCTCACTCTACCCTATCAAACACCACCAAATCAAGTTCCAAACTATCAAATGCCACAAGGAATGAACCCTCAAGGACTTAACCCACCTTACTATCCACCCTATGAAGCAATACAAATCCAAATACCACACTACCAAAGACTACAAAATCTAAACCTACCCTACCAAGCTCTACTTAACCAAATGCCACCAAACCAAGCCATAGAGATTCAAGGAGAGCTCTAAGGACATATAAAAGAGGTTATAGATATGGTGAACAAGGACTTGGACCAAGGGACCAAGGTGGTCATGGAGGTAATGACATAGGCCTAAATTCTATTAAGGTCACTCTTCCAAGCTTTCATGGATGTAGTGACCACGAAGGGTACCTCAAGTGGGAGTCGCAATGTGATAGGATCTTTCAAGCTAATGATTTGCCCGATGTTAAGAAGACGGCCTACATCATTTCTCAATTTAAGGGATATGCTTTGAACTTGGTAGGAATCATCTAAAAGTACACAAGGGATTTTTCGTGGAGGCCATTATCCATCATGGGATATAATGAAGTCCCTTATGAGAGTCAAGTATGCGCTAGAGAGATATAGACAAGGGTAGTTTTCCAAGATATACAATTTGTGACAAGAAGACAAGAGTGTTGAAGTAAACTATGATAAATTTCAAAATCTACTCTTGAAGCTTGATTACAACGCGGATGAAGAGCACATCAAGATCCGATTTAAGGTGGGGTTGAATCAAGAAATTGCCTCTCAAATGTCAATACACAAGTTTGCCCAAATAGATGATATCTTAAAGGCGGCTATTGATATTGAGAGAGATATCAAGTTGGAGAAAGAGGCAACTAAGCCTAAGATGGAGAATTAAATATCCTCCAATTGGAGTTAAGGATCCCAATTTAAGAAGATTTTTTAGAAGAAGATATTGAGAGGAGTAGTCCAAAATATCCCCCCTAGAGAAGGAGGTAATCCTAATCTTAACGGTACTCAATGCTTTAAATTCTAGGATGGGGTCACCAAATGAGCAAGTAGCCAATACGAAGAACCATCATACTTTGATAAGGTAATCCATACTACAATGATAAAGTGAAGCAAGAGGAGGGAGTTGATGATCTTGATGAGAATGTGGAGTTTGATGTGAATCCATGTGATGGGGATATCACGATTTCAAATATACTAGTCAACAAGGTTCCAATTGAGGATGTTTGGCCTCAAGAAGTAGAATTTAGCACTCCACTTTACTTGGCTACACATGTTATGCTTCCTCCCACTTCTAAGAACTCCTCAAAAGTCATTGGACTTAAACTTGATGAACTCTTAAATTTGAGGACAAATTCTCTTCAAGAAGGAGAGATGATACAAGTGAAAATGTCTCATGGCCAAGCTTTAGAGATGATAGGAATATTGTGATCCCCTATGAGAATATTGGAAGAATGAAGGATGTACTATGCTGAGTTTTGGGCTTTTGGGTCACTTTAGGCCCAATTAGCATTTAAGGTCACTTTTGGACCTAATTTGTACAAATAAATGGCCTTGGCCTATAAATAGTTAGGACTCTCTTCATTTTTTGACTTAGATGTTTTTGAATGAATGTATAGACTTGAGAGTGTTTTACTGAAGCTTGTTGGGAGTTTTCTTGATTGTATGAAACGTGGGTTGCTCAGGATTCCATTTCCATGAGGTCTATGTAAGGGGTTGGTGCTTGTGGTAATTGATAGGAAGGTCTTAGGATTTAACATACTCTTTGGTTGTCCTTTCTTTATCTCATGGTGTCAATCTATCTATCCTTCTATCTATCCCTTTAGTTTTGTCTCGTTATTCCATTTTTTCCCTAGTTTTCGTGTTGTTTTTATTTTCTTAGTTCCATAGTGTATCAACATGTATTGTAAACTAATTTTTTTTATCAAAAGCATTTATTTTTAAAAAATGGGGTATTGATCCAAGCTTTTAAAAGAAAATAAGTGCTTCTAGGGAGCATAAAAAATAGTTTTTCATACGTTAAAAAAATAGATTCTCCTAAAAAAAACTTTTTTGAAAAGCAGTTTGGAGAAAAATACATTCAGAAGAACTTTTAAAAAGAATGACCAAACACTAATTGTTGCTCAAAAATATTTTTAAAATTTATTAGCCAAACACAAACTGCTTCACACTAAAAGTACTTTTTCGAAAAACACTTTTGAAAAAAGTATTTTTCGAGATAACTTGATTTTAGAAGTTTGACCAAACATGCTAGTAACATGATTATGTAAAAGGTCATTTTGGGATTAAAGCAATATATCTATGCTAAGCTTAAATTATGATTAGATGTCTGCAACATCCACCAACTAATATCCTTATTTATAATTTGTACGGCCAAGCTTCTAAAATTAGTTTATTTTAGAAAGTGTTTTTCAAAAAAGTATTTTTGATGAGAAATAGTTTGTGTTTGACCAATAAATTAAAAATAATATTTTTGAGAAGCAATTAGTATTTGACCAAACTTTTAAAATTATTTTTAAGTATATGTTTTCATAAGTGCTTTTGTAAAAAGTGTTTTTACAGAAAACTATTTTTTAGCTTATGAAAAACTGTTTATTCTACTCCCTAAAAACACTTATTTTCTTCCATAAGTTTGGTCATATATCTCAATTTTTTAAAATAAGCACTTTTGAGAAAAAAATAAGCATTTTTGAAAAAACATAAATATTGCCAAATGATACAAGACGAATCAGCTTCACTATTTTATCCACTCTTTCGGGATCTATGCTTCAAGGATCACATCTATAAATCCAAAACTTGGTTTTTCTAGGGGAGCAAATATGTGTGTGAGCGCGGGAGAAGGTATACTTGATAATATCATCCAAGGGAGCATTGAACACCACATTTGGATGATAGCTTGGGCTTCGAGAGAGTATGGGTGCCCATTCATATTGTTTTCGCTCTTGGGTCACTTTTGGGTCCAAGCTGTATTTAGGGTCCCTTTTGGGGCAAAATTATAATAAAGGCCTTTTAGCCTATAAATAGCTAGGACCTTTTTCATTTTTAGGTAGTTGATGAATGACGATTTGAGTTACACTTGTGAGTGTTTATGTTTAGCTTGTTGGGAGTTTATGAATTATTAAGAAACGTGGGTGCTCAGGAATGCATTCCCATTTATGTCCTCATAAGAGGTTAGTGTTCTCGGTGATTGATAGAAAGGTCTTAGGGTTTAATATACCCTTTGGTTGTTCTCTCGTTATCAATTTATGTCAATCTATCTATCTTTTTATTTTCTATCTTGTTCTCTTATTTTAGTATTGTTTTAATATTTGTGGTTTTCTTCTCGTATCATTTGGTATCATAGTCGAGCTTGATTTCATTTCGACGAAGTCAATCTTAGGTCTCGTTATGTTGAAAAATCAAAAATTCACAAAAAAATTCATTATTCATGTTCTTATCTTTAGGTCAAATTTTAAGTCTTTGATTTTTGTTGTTTTCTTGTGTTTTTAGTGTTAGATTCTTGTTCCCTAACACTATTAGGAGCTCAAGTTTGAAGGTTGAAGGTGGAAGTTAAAATTTAGAATATTTGGTTGAGAATTTGAGAAAATTGATGCTTGAAATGTGATTAGAAGGTGGAAAAGAGCTTAGGTTCAAAATTTCATCGCATTCCGAGCAAGGGTTGAAGAGTTAGATATTTTTGTGCTCTTGGTGTTCTTGAGAAAAATTCAAATCTTTACCTTGAATTTTCTTCAAAAGGTGGTATTTGATCTAAAAAGGAGGAAGAAAATTTTGGAAAAAGTGTTTTTCCTAAATCATAAAAGAATATTCCACAAGAGAGTACAAGAAGGGACCATTTAGAGGGCAAAAGGGTCATTTCAAGAGAGAGGGGCGGGTAACCTGCCTTGCATCTGAGCCCAAAGTGCTCTTGGTCTGCTCCAGCAGGTCCAACGCACCTTAAACTAGTAGGGGGAAGGTCCTCCTGCATCCAGGGTGTGCTAGACATGCGCCCCACTTACTGCAACAACTCTCCAAACGCACCTCAACACAGAACACCTCAAATTGAGCACAAATCAGCCCCAACACATCCCGAACACAATTCAACACTTCTCCAACAGTAATTCAACTTCTAAAACACTTCTCATCACTTCCAAAACTCCATTAAATCAGGTTCAAACTATTAATTTCATCTCTTGATCCCTCATTTCATTTCTTTAGTTTTTGAAATAATTAACAACTAAACCGTAATCTACTTAGTTGTCTAATTAGTTCTTGATTCGTTTTCTTTTTTGTTTCAATTTCTTGTTTCTTTTCCTTTTTAATCTTTTTTTTCTTAGTTTAACTCTTGAATTCAACTCTTTTGTGCTATTTTTCTTGTTCGTTTTGTCATTTTGATTTGTTCCTTTCTTATTTAGATTCTTGAATTCAACGTCCTTACCTTTATTTTTAATGAGTCATCCATAGTTTCTTAATATCCTTTCTACCATATACTACGATCCATAGGTGGAGCAACCAGTGATACTCTTATGGAAGCTCTCATGGAGATGCAACGAACTATGGATAAAATAAATGGATCCATAACACAAATTGAAGATACATTGGAGAACATGAAGAAATGACTCATTAACCAACACCGGGGTTCAACCATCAAAATTGTACCCCAAGACCTCAAGAATATGTTCCTTAAACCAAACAAGTACTAACCAAGCTCTACAAGATGTTCATCTAATCCAAATCCAAATATGCAATGGTTATTCCCACATTAGGCCCTTTAACCATGATACTAGCATTTTACCTAGTATCACTTCTTCATTTGTGAAAGCTCATGAACAAACAATCTCAAAGGAAGATGCAAGGAGAATGCTTTATGAAAATGATCTTGAAGGCCTATCAAAGTTCATGCGAAAGGATTCCAAGCTAGGAAATATGACGACAAATCGATGAAAGAGTTGGATTCGAGGACGAATCCTTTTCAAGAAAGGGAGGATGATACAAGATGAATTAGCTTTACTCTTTTATCCACTCTTTCGGGATCTATGCTTCAAGGATCACATCTACGGATCTTCAACTTGGTTGTTCTAGGGGAGCAGATATGTCTGTGGATAATAGCTTAGAGCGCAGGAAAAACTATACTTAATGATGTCATCCAAGGAAGGGATTATTGAGCAACACCGCATTTGGATGATAGTTTGGGCTTCGAGAGAGTATGGGCGCTATTTGTATTGTTTTGGCTCTTGGGTCACTTTTGGAAACAAGTTGCATTTAGGGTCACTTTTGGGCTCAAATTATAATAAAGGCCTTTTAGCCTATAAATAGCTAGGGCCCTTTTCATTTTTAGGTAGTTGATGAATGAAAATTTGAGTTACACTTGCGAGTGTTTATGTTAAGCTTGTTGGGAGCTTATGAATTATTTAGAAACGTACGTGCTCAGGAATCCGTTCCCATTTGTGTCCTCGTAAGAGTTTGGTGTTGTCAGTGATTAATAGGAAGGTCTTAGGGTTTAATATACCTTTTGGTTGTCCTCTCGTTACCAATTTATGTCAATTTATCTATCCTTTTGTTTTCTATCTTGTTTTCTTATTTTAGTGTTGTTTCAGTCTTCGTGGTTTTCTTCTCGTATCACCAAATAGGCTATTAAAACATCTTATATAGAGATATTAGAAGAAAAAAAATCATTGATGAGAGAGAGGGAGAAGAGAGTTTACTGGCAAACAATCACCAAATGATTAAAAAGAAGGTAGAAATTACTTTAAAAGGAAAGGCAAAATGATCTACTGGACCCCTGTACTTGTATGAGTTTGTATCTTGCCCCCTCCTACTTAACCCTTTGCAACTAAACTCTTAAAACAAATCAAAATAAGATTTTCACCCTTCTTTACATGTGTATAGCTCACTTACCTTTACATAAATATCACGTCATTATTATCTTTATTAACTATTTTTAAATTATTAACCAAAAATATTAAATAAAATCTTTTATTTATTTTTTAAAATAAAATTATTACTCCTTCTCTCACCTTCCCTCCACCTCCCACAACCACACCATCTCCACTTCTTCTCTTATCTTCTTTTACAAAGTATCGATCGAATTTTAGTACCACAAACAACCACACCACAAGTTATATGTACGGAAAAAAAAATTAAGCTTTTAGAAGTTTCTTGAAGGTATATCCTCTCAATTCAACCATTTTCTTTTCAATTTTCATTTGAATTCATACTAAATTAGTATGTTTTCATAGATATCCAACCTTATCTATTGTGAAAATTTGAAAACTTGTGATTTGATTTTCAACCCGCAATTTTTGAAGTTCCATAGATGTTTTCAACAACCATTATTCTTCATATTTTCTCACAAATTGAGCATCAAATTCATGCCAAATACGTGAAATTCCTCTCCATTTCACTTGAAATTTCAACTACATGTTCACAAACATAAACCCAACAAATTTCAACCACCATTTAAAACTAATTTCACAAATCCACAAGACTATTTGTTATTCTTTAAGCTTTCTCAGGCTTATCAATAGAGATTCTTTAATTGTTCAATATCAACCATCACCTTCACATTAATTCATACACACACTTCCTCTTTGAACCAACTAGCATAAATATTCTTAATTTTCTTAGAATTTTAAAAACTAAAAATCTAAAAGAAAATCTGAAATCATAAAATTGAATTTGGGCAGAACAAAGGGGTTAGAATGATAGCGGTATTGATTTTTTTTAAAAGGAATATTCTGGAATATGGAAGCTAGAGTTGATTTGAAACAAAAAAAAAAAGAGGTAAGTAGGTTGGAATGAAGAAGAATGATTTATTTATTTATTTTTTTCTTGAGAGGGGGGGGGGGGGGGGGGATGGTTTAAGAAGAAGATAAGAGTTTATAGTGAATGCAGTTAATATAAATTTTGTAACATTTTTTGATTTTTTTCTATAATCATCAATTAAAAGGAGATATTTTCTCAATTTATGTTATAGCTATTGCAGCTGTCGAAACAGTCATTGGACTGGCATTGTTTCATCAATTTACCGTAACAGAAAATCAACTCGTATCAACCAATCAAATTTGTTGAATAATTAGTATTAATCATCTGGATTCTAATATTGATAAATTGATTATATATATAAATTGTTCCTACTCACTTTTTAACGCATGCAATCACATATTTTTTCAATTAAACAATATTAATGTCAAATGCTCCGAACAACGGTCAAAGGGGCTTGAAATATTGTGTTTTATTGAGTGTAAGGATGCAATTACAAAAGGTATAAGGGTCCAATAGATCTTTTTTTTTCTATAAAATCTATTATTTAAACTTAGACCAAGTAATTTTTTTTTAAATGAGTTTCATCATGTATTATTCAAATCAAACTCAAGTACATCAGTAATTAGAGACGAAGGGTTAGTATCCCACTCCATCGAACCAGACACGGAAGCAGATGCTCTAGCAAGACAATGAACAACCTGATTCACTGATTTCTTAACAAACAACACGAAAAAAGATGACAACTCTTTGAGAAGATTTTTACAATCAAAGACTAAAGAATCAAAATAAGAGTAATTCACCAAATTTTCTTCCGGAGCTTGCTTCACAAGTAGATTATCAATTTCCATAATCAACTTCTTTGTACTGAATTGCTCCTTTAACCAAGTGAGAGCGTCACGTACTCCTATGATCTCGTCTAATAAAGGGCTAGCAACACGACCAAGGAACATAGTTTTTCCATTAATAAATTGACCCAAGTGATTACGTAGTACCATGCCTACCGCTGTCAAACTTGTATGGATATCGTAAGAGGCATCGGTATTACATTTGATTGTGTCAAGCGGAGATAGTTCTCATTTCGTATTCATATTATACACAGCAACAGTACACATCTCGTCCTCCAAATTGGCATTCCTCTAGCGCCTTCTTCGGACGATGTAAAGTGGTAGTTGGCGTACTTTGTTTATTGTTCCAACATAGATTGTTTCTAGCTTCCCATAAGCTCCACAAAATCATGACTGCTTCCTTTAGTTTCATTTTCAGATTTCTCTTTCTTTGTTCCTCAAACCATTCCACAAAGTCTCCTGTTAAACCATGCCAACCAAAGTTTGATTGAATCCAACATTGCTTTGCAAAATGGCATTCTATCAAGCAATGTTTCACAGTTTCTGGTGCCAGCAAACATCGCAGACAGATTGAACTAGCTACACATTTCTTCTTGAAAAGGCTCTCACATGTAGGTAAGATATTTCTCAAAGATCTCCAGATAAAATTAAGCACCTTAGGAGGTAATGACATGCACCAGATGAACTTCCAAAGTTATGGTTCGGCTGATTTGGTGCTGCATTTTGATTATAAAGGAGATGATATCCGCTCCTCACAGAGTACAATACTCAAGTGTATCTCATTTCCACATCCATGTATCTCCTCGGGGCCTAATACTCAAGTGGATTTGTCTAACTACATCTATTTCGGAGTCATTGAAAAGAGTACGTAGCAAATTCCAATTCCATTTTTTTTTTTTACATCCGGATCCAAAATTAACCCGGTCCACAAATATAAAGGATCTGATATTAAACCAATTGAGCACATTCAAGAAGTGTTGAAAAAGGAAAGTGAGATAACTTCTCCCCTAAATGTCTTCATTTCCAATGCTGCGACGGCTTCCTGGAGGTGTGTTTAACTCCCAATGAGCTAGAGAACTTCAGGTAGCTGCTCTTTATCTCCTCCATCCCAGTAACAAACTTAAAAGTTTTATTTATGGAGGGTAGAGAGATATTATAGCATTCAATTCCTAAGTTTTAGTTGTAATATTTTAAAGATAAAAAACATAAATTTCGATAATTTGAAACTTAATTATAGAAAATTTTGACATGTTGTATAATTACTAAAATTTCTATTTTGAATCTATTGAAATACATAATTAGCTCCCGATACATCTGATAAAGACACATTTTTTTTTTTGTAAAGATACATAATTAACTCATGATATATTTTTTCTGATTTTGAATCTATCGAGATACATAATACATCCAACAAAGATACATCTTTATCTTAGCAAAGATATATAATTAACTCCTGATAATTTTTATTTTTTTTTCAATTTTAAGTATACATAAGTAACTCCTAATACATCAACAAAGATACATAATTAGTTGAATTTTTTACAATTTCTTTGTAAGGATGTATATTTATATAAACATGGTAAGACGTATGTTTATGTCATTTTCCCATATATGCTATATTTGTAATAAAAACTTCTCTCGTTGAAACGATTAACAAGTTATGCTTATTTGTATTAATCATTATCAAAGAGATTAACCGGGTAAAATTCTCGAAGTTTTTCGAGCTCCCCTTTTCTTTTAACACCGCCTCCTCCCTCCCCTATGCTACTATGATTTGAATCATTGGAACCTCATTATCAATGTTGGTCCATTCCTGTCAACAAAATAACTTTTAGTTTGTTTAACATCAAAAGTTGTCCGTATTTTTCTGATTCCATACAAATCTGACAGGACCAAAAGATTGCTAGCAAACATCGAACAAGCTTAGTAATACATCGAACATCTGGAAAGTAGCAGAGCAAGCAATCATCCTCGCCATTAATATATTCTTGGCTGAAATAGCTTTGACAATCGAAAAGCTGAAGGTTATCTGTCAAATGGCAATGGCAGCGTCTTACCATCAAACTGGATTTCATTACCTTGATTCAGTAGTGAACAAAGAGACCAAAACCAGCATCAATCATTGTTCTTGAGATTTTTATCAATTCTCACCCGACAAAACAGGCTCAATCCAAAACAAAATTTCCAGCGTCAGGAAAAAGGAGCAAGATAATTTAACTCAATTATATAAAGAGATTTTCCCTACCCTTTGCCTATTCTTGAATTTCTCTATGACGCTAATGCATAAAGCATATTTCCGAAGGAGCTCCTTTACTCTTCATTTTCTGCCTCTATCAATATCCTCTTGCATGCTTCATAACACATGAAAGATATTCCTGCTGCAGGAACCAACTTCATGCAGCTGGGACCAAGCCCTTTATACAACCCCTGAATTCCCTCCTGTTCGAGTATACTCGCAAGAGCATGAATTACATTCTTGTAAACTATCCTTCCACTAACAGCACCCACCTGCATGTGCTTACGAGCCACCTCTAGAGGAAAGGTTGCAGTGCTAGATATAGCACCAGCTGCTGATCCAATCAGAAGAGTCTCTATGTTTCCAATCTTCTCTTCTTTAAAAATCTTTCTGTAGGCTTTCCGCAGTGTATCATATGCAAAGTAGTTTGTGGCGGCATAGGGAATGACTCCTATAAGACTAGGAGTGAGGCCTCTATAGAGCTCACCAGGCCCACCCTCTTTCAATATCTTTACAAATGCATCAAATAAACCATCATAAACTCCTCTCTGCAGATGAAGGTTGACAGTCAATCAAACAAGTACAATTTTCATAAGAAGTTCCAGACGAAAACCTTCAAGGTGACAACAAGAACAACTTTTTACCTGTATTGTCAACCGAGTCTTGACTAGCTCAAGTGGATATGTCAGTAAGGTAGAGCTGACTCCAGCACAGGCTCCTGCAACTAATGAGGCAGGAATTGGAATTTTGGGTTGCTCACCGGGTTTAGATGACAAGTTCTTATTAACAGTATCATATGCAAAAAGCTGCATTAAAAAAAAATACAAAACAATATCAGCCATAACAAGACACACTGAATGCAAGCCACTTTCAGTGCTGAAGCATTCTCCCATCTGTAGTTGGAAGCACAACTGTATGACTCAAAGGTTAACTCAGCAATTGACAATTTATTCATACATGACAAGTAACAAATGTTAACACAATGTGGAATTTACCATATTGTTCAAGTTGTATCTACAACAAAATCCAGACTAAGTAATAGACAGAAGCCCACTAGAAACCATTCAGCTTACAGGAGCTGGTCTTTCATTTCTAAATCAGCCAGCACAATTACACCGCAGTACTTGTCAACTTCACTAATTAATACTAGCTTTCTCCAGGAAACAAGCACCAGACTGATATTTATGTAGCGCATCTATATCATTTGACTGCTAAGGGGGCGTAAAAGAAGCAAAATAGACTGTAAGGGTAGGCAAACCAGTTAGACAAGAAAGCAGCAAAATAAATTTTAGCAGGTCTCACCTCTAAAAATCTATTCAACAGTCACATATGATTTAAACTTCTACAACAACAACATAACCAGTGTATTACCACATAATAGGGTCTGGGGAGGGTAGAGTGTACGCAGACCATACTTGATAGCATCCAGACTGGTCCACTTGCATTAAGATTGACGGGCTTCAATGTAAATCAAGAAGATGCTTATGATGGAAGAAGAGTCCAAGAATTATGGAGAAGAATGGGTAAAGTGCTACACATATTTCATGATTCAAGTCCAAGCCCAAAAGGAATAAGATTGAACCCATATGGGTTGTGAGTAAATTTGGAAACTTTTCCTTATTTTCTTAGGAAAGAATTTTTTGTATTAGTTTTACATGCTTTCCTAGTCCTAGTAGAATTTTATTTATTATTTCCATAATAGTAGATCCTAATACCATGCTATTTGGATAGCTTTTTCCTAGTCCTAGTGATAAAGGTAGATTCTAATCTCATGCTATTTGGGATAGGTTTTTTTTCCCTATATATAGGGATGGATTTTGTTATTTTCAATCGGACAATATTATTATTAATTGAGAGTTTCTCTTATTTACACCTTTGTGTGTAGCTATGATATCTTTGGTTTCTATTAAAGTTAATTAAAGAAGATGATTAGTCTTATACGAATTGCTGTTTTTAATTTCTTTGAAATAGGAGTCTAGATCACTTTTGATCTAAGTTCTTGAATTGACTCTATTAGTATCATAATTAGTCTTAATCCGCTAATTTTGAATACTAAGGTCAATTAAGATTCTTAGCACTTAACCTCGAAATTGAGGATTTTATTCTCCAATTTTGCCTATCTTTAATTTCTTGCCTTTAATCTTAGTATTTTCGCTTCCGCATTATTTTCTTGTTTATTAACGTAACCCGATTCTTATCAAGTGGTATCAGAACGGTTCTATCAAGGTTCCGTTCTTGATAATTTTAGGAGTTTCAATTAAAAAAAAAAAACACTCAAAAAAAATATTTTTTTCGTTGTTAAGCTACATAGCCAAAAGAAAAAAAAAAAGAGAAAAAAAACAAAATATAAAAAAGAGAGAAAATTTATCTGTTTGAGAATTAAGGTATTATCGAAAAAATCAAATTTTTTTGTGTTTCTTGATTTCCAACATCAAAAAGGAAAATCAACAGGGAAAATTTAAAAAAATTTCTATTTATACAAATTGGTCTTTTTTCCTTGTCTCATCAAACCCAACTTATCTGGGGATTGATAAATTCTTTTCTTTCTACATCTAACTTCTAAAAATTTGTTGCTAATAGGGTTGTATATATAAATCCAAAAGGATCCAGCCAAAGGTAGTAATTTGAGTGGGAAAAGGGCAAGAAAGGGTGAGATAAAAAAAAAGGGTCAAATTGAGAGTTTTTGTTTTCTTGAACTTTTGGAGATGTCTCAAAAAGATACTGACGCTGGGACTCAAAACAACGACATAGCCAAGGCACTTAGAAGGATTTCTGCTCGACTCGATGCATTAGAGGTCACCCAAAACCCACCTAATCAGGTGAATATAACTGATTTAAGGAGAAGTATTTTTCATAGAAGGTGAAAGGATAATATTTGCTCTATGATTATTGATTTTGAAAGTGATGCTAATGTGATAAGTTCATACGTGGTGGAGAAGTTGAAACTTACATGCATCAAACACAATGATTTCGGTGAACTTAAGGTGACTAAGCAATGCATGATTTCTTTCTCCATTGGAAGGTACTCTGATAATGTTCTTTGTGATGTAATTCCAATGCAAGATTGTCATATCAAGCTTGGGCATCCCTGGCAGTTTGATAGGAATGCAATTTATGATAGGGAGAAGAATAGAGTTTCTTTTGAGTTAAATAAAAGAAAATATAAACTTGTACCTTTAACTCCATCCCAAGTTTATGAAGATCAGAAACGTGTGAAAGAAGCAATGAAAGATTTTGAGAGAAAAAATAATGGAAGGAGTAAGGGAGTGCATGTTGACATTCGAAGAGAGGAAAAGAAAGAGGTTGCGTTGTGTGGAGAGAATAAGTTGTCAATTGAGGTCAAGAGAAAAGAAAAGAGAGATGATCACGAGAATAAAAAGGAGAGGGATGGTTGTGAGGCAGGGAGAGAAAAACAAGAGAGTTTGAATAAGGTTATTTCTTATTTTAACTCTAATATTCCTACCTCTTCTTCTAGTTATTTTGACTCTTTTGCAGATACTCGTGGGAATATTTGCATTAAAAAACCATCATTGAATAAACTTATTCCTAAGGTGGCCCATACTAAATATCCCATTGAGTAAGTGCATGTTGATGAGAAGTATAAAGGTAAAGAGAATTATTTTGGATCTTTCCAAGATATGACTCGTGACAAAAAGATCAAAAATACAATTGTGAATCTAATGCTCATGCAAAAGAAACGAAGTGTTGTTATTTTTCCATATAAGACCAAATACGGTATGTATGATTGGTTTATTCACATTCTTGGGATTGCTAGAACACCTAAGGTCTTTTTTGAAGTGATGAACTACACTCTTAATTCTTACGTTAATGTGAATGGGTACGTGGGAAAATATCTGAGATGTGTAATTGAGGATGTTTGGCTATATCATAAAAGTGAGCAATTTGATGCATATTCTATAGATGTTATGTCATCTTTGGCAAGCCCATTAGAGTACTTTATTGATAGAGTTAAATTGGAGAAGCATATATTATCTCCTATGTTATCCATACATGAATTTTGTTGTGATCATACAAATAAGAGAATTTTCTATTAGGATGATGATGTCCACATGCTTTATAAAGGTGTATTTATACATGCAAGGATTAATTGGGTTAAGTGGATGCATGGTCACTATCTTATTTTGTTCCTACCATTGTTGTTTTCAAATAATGAATGTTGTTTACTATTATTGTATGTCGTCTTGATTATGCGAGATTCAAATTCGAGGACGAAGTGTTTTCAAGAGGGGAATGATAGCATCCAGGCTCGCCCATTTGCATTAAGATTGATGGGCTTCAATGTGAATCAAGAAGATGCTTATGATGGAAGAAGAGTCCAAGAATGAGTCCAAGAATTACGGAGAAGAATAGGCAAAGTGCTACACATATTTCATGATTCAAGTCCAAGCCCAAAAGGAAGAAGATTGAGCCCATATGGGTTGTGAGTAAATTTGAAAACTTTTCCTTATTTTCTTAGAAGAGAATTTTTGGTATTATTTTTACATGCTTTTCTAGTCCTAGTAGGATTTTATTTATTATTTCCATAATAGTAGATCCTAATCCCATGCTATTTGGGATAGTTTTTTCCAAGTCCTAGTTGATTTGATAAAGGTAGATTCCAATCCCATGCTATTTGGGATAAGTTTTTTTTCCCTATATATAGGGATGGATTTTGTTATTTTCAATCGGACAATATTATTATTAATAAAGAGTTTCTCTTATTTACACCTTTGTGTGTGGCTACTTGGGATTTATCTTGCAACCCTATAAGAACGATTCTTTAGGAGGTAAGATTAATTCTTAATTTTGATATCTTTGGTTTCTATTAAAGTTAATTAAAGAAGGTGATTAGTCTTATACTAATTGTTTGTCTTTAGTTTCTTTGAAATAGGGGTCTAGATCACTTTTGATCTAAGTTCTTGAATTGACTCTATCAGTAACATAATTAATCTTAATCCGCTAATTTTGAATACTAAGATCAATTAGGGTTCTTAGCACTTAACCTCGAAATTGGGGATTTTATTCTCCAATTTTGCCTATCTTTAATTTCTTCCCTTTAATCTTAGTATTTTCGCTTCCGCATTATTTTCTTGTTTATTAACGTAACCCAATTCTTATCAATACCACTACCTCATGTGAAGTAAAGTAGAGAGGCTGTTTCCAATAGATCCCTGGCTTAGGACCGATAACAATATAACAAACACAAAACATAAATGCATAAAAACTTGTACAGTATGCAAAATAAACTAACACCGCTAGCCACAAGATAATATTAGAGCCACAAGAAAATATTAAAAACTATCTATTTGAAACCATAGACATCACTCAACACCACGAACAAGAAACTTCAAACACAAATAAAGAATACTCCTACTATCACCGACGCAATTCCACCCCCTAACACTCTACCCTTATCCGCGTCCTCCACACCTTTCCTATCAAGGGTCATGTCCTCCGTAAGCTGTAACTGCTCTATATCATGCCTAATCACCTCCTTCCAATATTTCTTCGGCCTACCTCCATATGATTTAAACTGGAAGGTAGAGGGGGCTCTGCCTTTCAGATATTTGGGGGTTCCACTTTCCTCCAGAAAGCTCACTGTAAGTCAAGGTCTATCCTTAGTTGAGAAGATAAGGGCAGCCCGGTGCACTAAAGCTACCGCTATGCGCAGTGTCCGGGGAAGGGCCCCACCACAAGGGTGTATCGTATGCAGCCTTACCTTACATTTCTGCCAGAGGCTGTTTCCAAGGCTTGAACCCGTGACCTCCTTAGTTGAGAAGATAACTGCTAGAATTACTTGTTGCTCTGCTACGCTCATATCTTATGCTGGAAGGACTCAACTGACCAAGGCTGTGCTATTTGGAGTCCAAGCATATTAGACTCAGATTTTTATTCTGCCTAAAAAGATCATGAATATGATAGATGATGTGTAGATCTTTTATGGACAGATTCTGCTACTGGTTCAAAAAAGGCCTTAGTCACTTGGGAGAAAGTGTGCAGACCTCAAGCAGCAGGGGGACTTAACATTCTCAATCTCATCTTGTGGAACAAAGCTGTTGTCCTGAAGCAACTGTGGGCTTTAGCTCTTAAAAAAATTGCTATTATATAAAGAACAGACCTCTGGAAGACCATATATAGTGCAAATTAGAGACCTTTTGCTGCAGCATAATCAACTTCAAGGTGATCTTAATGCCAGGATGGCTAGTCTACACAGTAAAAGTAAATTTGAAGTCCATAAGGGTTACTTGCTTCTCTTGCCTATATATCCCAAGGTGGCCTGTGTAGTATTAAACTCTCAACTGCATCCTATATATAAAGTCATCATGTGGTGATACGGGCATAAAGAGTTCAAGACCGTTTACAAGGACCAAGCTCGGGAATTGCAAATCCTTCAAGGCTTATTTATGAAGATAGACGTGTGTGTTTTGAGTTCCTCCAAAGGGTTTCACATCTTGAAGCATGAACCCGAGGAGAAAGGAGAAGCATTTGAGTAATAAGTTTCACTTAAGGGTATTTTAGTAATTTCACTCATGCGTCACTTTTGGGCCTATAAATAGCTACTTGTTAGGGTTATTTTCTTTTAGCTTGTTTTTGATATTGAATGAATATCGCTCTTGAAGGAGTGTTGGTGAAACTTGTATTGAATGCTTGTTTAGAAACGGGGGTTTTGAGGGCGTTGAATCCCTCTTGGTTCACGTAAGAAATTGGTGTTTGAATCTATTAGTTAGAAGGGTTTTTGAGTTTGATACACTCATTGGTTCTTAATTCCTTATAGTTTCTTATGTCAATTTACCTATCTTTTATTCTTGAATTGATTATCGCTGGTTTCCTTAGTAGTTTCTATATTTTGTATCTTGGTCCATATCATTTGGTATCAGAGCCGAGCTTGATTTCGTTCCTACGAAATCAATCTTGGGTTTGCTATCTTGAAAATCACAAAAAAAAAAAAAAAATGTCCAAAAACGAAAATCCAAAAAAAATCACTAATACCGTTTTTGACCCTAGGTCAAAATTTGACCTTTAAATTTGGGTTTTTCTTGTGTTTTTAGTGTTAGATTTGTGTTCTCGAACACTATAGGAGTCTAGGGTTCGAATTTGAACTAAATCAGAGTTGATTTGAGTCCTCCACCATTGTTGAGCTCGAGTTGAATAAACTTGAAGGCGGGTTCTCGAATTTGGAAGGTGGTTGTTGAGATTTTGGGCTTGAAAACATGTTGGTTGTGTTTGGGAGTTCAACGTGAGCTTGGATCTCGAATTTCGTCCAATTCTGAAGTCATTTGCTTAAGGGTCAATTTTGAATGTTCTTGGTGTTCTTCACAATCTTCATATATTGTATATTGTTGAAGAAGAACATTCAAAAAGTGAGTGTTTGATCCGAAAGGGAGGTGAGATAAGGTGTAGTACTTGTTTATTCCAAAGAATATCCCAAGTCTTCCAAAGAAAGAAAGAATCAAAAAGTATCAAAAGGAAATATTCTCAAGGAAGAGACAAAGTACAAAGAGGACCACAAGAAAATTCAAACTTTCGTGAGCTTGAAAGATCAATTGAAGGACTCCAATTCATTGTATTTTTCATCCAAAACAGCCTATAACGCCTCCAAGAGAAAGAAGAATTGAAATACACGTTGGAAGCAAATGACAAGTAATCTCCAAATCGACAACCAACCTTAATCGTGACTTTGAGGCAGCCACATTCACTCAACTCGTCAAATTGCCTTAAGCTCAAATTTAGATTCTTAGTTTCTTTTCTTTGATTATTAGGTTTCTTCTCTTGATTCTAATGCTAATTAACAACTAGTAATCACCTACTTAGTTGTGAATTAGTTTTTGAATCCGTTTTCTTTCGTCATCTTCTTTCTTTGTGTGCTTTTCTTGTTTTTAATTCGTCGTAGCTTTTGGGCTCAAGTCCGTACGAGATTTCATTGAGTCACTCAAACAAAAATCCATTCGGGACAGGAGTAGACATCATCCCTCAAATTATCACCGAAGTAGGTTTCATTCAACACTTGCAAATCCAAGTGTGAGGCAAGCAAGGTGTGCAGAGTTGTGAGGATATTTCTGTGAGCTAACGTGTTTGTTGTTTTTATTGGTGTCTTTTCTTGGGTACCGTGGCAACAGAAGGAGAAACAGCGCAAACCATGTACAATAATGCTACTAATACTATCTTGGCCTCTCTTGAAGCTGTCAACCGTAGCTTTGAAAGACTACAAACGGAGGTGATGTCGAGCAAAGGGGATATGTCAACTATGAGTGGAAGGTTGGATCACATAGAAAGTCAAAGGAACTCCCGTCCCTCCACTCCTCAAAGCTACCAAGTTTCCTCAAGTGGACATGCTCAAAACACTTCTACTACCATTACCCCGAAAACCTTCCACCAATTGTTTAACCCACCAAAATCTCACCACTTAAACTACCACTTATCCTCAAAGACGAAATCCCATTAGACCACTTCATCCTCAACTCAATCAAATCCAACAAGAAGAACTTAGAAGCCAAATGCCCTAATCTATACCAAACCCGATTCCTCCATTCCAAGCTCCACTTAACCAAATGCCTCAACCTCCACCAAATCCAATTCCCCTATTCCAAGCTTCACTTAAACAAAACCAACCTGTCCATGTAGAGGAAGATGGTAGGGAGGAACAACAAAGGGAGTATGAAGCATATGATGATGCCTACGTGATGGAGAGAGAGATAGGAGGTAGACATATGGATCAAATGGAACTTCGAGGTCGAGGAGGAAGGGTTGGTCAATGGAATCAACAAGGTAATCGAGACCTAGAAGTGGATATCAATTCCATCAAGGTTGGTCTTCCGACTTTCAAAGGTGAGAGTGATCCTGAAGTTTATCTCTTACGGGAGTCCTCTTGTGAAAGGATCTTCCAAGTCAATGATCTCACCGAAGAAAAGAAGAGTTGCTATGCCATAGCCCACTTCGAAGGTTATGCCAACACATGGTGGGAGAATGTCAAAAGGTTTGGGAATGTGATGAATGAAGGTCACCCTCCTCCGTGGTATTTATTGAAGGGATTCATGAGGCAATGGTATTTTGCCAGAGAGTTATGGACATGAGCTCCTTGCCAAGTTATACAACTTGAGACAAGGTAGCAAGAGTGTCATGGCTTATTATGATGAGTTCCAACAATTGATTTTGAAGCTTGATCACCAAGGAGAATAAGTAAACCACGACATCATACGCTTTAAGGTTGGGTTGAACAAAGACATCTCCTCATGCATGACTCTTCACAAGTTTGAGACCATAGATGGTATTTTCCAAGCGGCCTTGGAATTTGAAAGGGAGATCAAAGAGAAAGCGGTTTACAAGTCAAAGGGTTATCCATCAACTACTACTTGGGGGAAGAACAAAGAGTTAGCTCAATCATCTGCGGGTAGGAACAAGAACAAGGATTACAAATCAATGATAAGAAGCCCGTAAAGAATACCATTCCAAAGTACCCTCCAAGAAATGAAGGTAACAATTATCCTGCTTCCAATCCTAAAGCATTCCAATGCTTTAAATGTCAAGGGTGGGGACATAAGGCAAATGAATGTCCCAACCGAAGAAATGTGATCCTTAGGGAAGGGAAATTGTATTATCTTGGAGAAGAGGTGGGGTTAGAAGCGAATGAGAATGATGACAAGTCTCAAGATAGAGAGCAAGTAAAAGATGAGATACAAGAGGAGGGAGATGAAGAAGATACTTGGCCGCAAGGTGGTGAGTTTGAAGTACCTAACTTTGTGGTAAGGCGAGTTATGGTTAGTAAGTCTTTGGATGACCCGAATCAAAGGGAGAATATATTCCATACCAAATGTCTTATTAAAGGAAGTGTGTGCTCAATGACCATTGATAGTGGTAGTTGTACTAATGTTGCTAGTGCCACCATGGTTGATTTTTTGAAGCTATCCACTACCAAACATGCAAGTCCTTACAAACTCCAATGGCTAAATAAATGTGGAGAACTAAAGGTGAATCGGCAAGTGATGATTCGGTTCAAGGTAGGGAATTACCAAGATGAGGTGCTTTGTGATGTGATCCCTATGCAAGTTAGTCACTTATTGTTGGGAAGGCCTTGGCAATATGATCGGTCTACTAAGCATGATAGAAGAACCAATCGGTATTCTCTTGAACTAAATGATCGAAAGTTTACACTCCATCCTCTCTCACCATCACAAGTGAATGAAGTCCATCAACAATTGTGGGGGTTGAAGGAGAAAGGGAAGAAGGAGAGGGAAGAGAAAGCCAAGGGGAGGGAAGGTGAAGAAGGAGAGGAAGCAATAAAAATCAAAAGGAAAGGAGTCTATCGTGATGTTGGCTAAGAAGAAGGATCTGTTCAAGGAACATGATGACCAAATGCCCATGCTTCTCCTAGCCTATGTTTTTAATACTAACCCCTCTACTTCTTCTATCCCTCATTTTATCTTCTTTGTTTTGTAGGATTTTGAAGATGTGTTCCCAAAGGAACTTCCACAAGGGTTACCCCACTTTGGGGAATCGAGCATCAAATAGACTTCATGTCGGGCTCTCAATTGCCTAAGAAACCGGCATATAGAAGTAACCCTACGAATACCAAAGAACTTCAAAGGCAAGTTGAGAAACTCCTCAACAAGGGATACATCAAGGAAAGCATGAGTCCATGTACAGTCCCGGTATTGTAGGTGCTAAAGAAAGATGGGACATGGCGCATGTGTGTGGACTGCCGAGCCATCAATAAGATCACAGTAAAGTATCGCCACCCTATTCCCCGATTGGATGATATGCTTGATGAATTGAATGGTTCATGTGTGTTTTCAAAGATTGATCTTAGGAGCGGATATCACCAAATAAGAATGCAATCGGGAGATGAATGGAAGACAGCCTTCAAGACCAAGTTTGGTCTCTATGAATGGATGGTCATGCCATTTGACCTCACCAATGCTCCTAGTACTTTCATGCAGTTAATGAATCGTGTGATGAAACCGTTCATTGGGAAGTTTGTTGTGGTGTACTTTGATGATGTCCTAGTTTATAGCAAATCCCTTGAAGAGCATGTTTTACATTTGCAAAGTGTGTTTGAAGTCCTTAGAAAGGAAAAGTTGTATGCTAATCTTGAAAAATGCTCTTTTGGTGTGAATAAAGTAATGTTTTGCGGATTTGTTGTAAGCTCAAGAGAAGTCGAGGTGGATGAATCTAAGATAGACGCCATAAAGAATTGGCCAACTCCAAAATCCATTAGTGAAGTACGAAGCTCCCATGGGTTGGCTAGTTTTTATAGGCGGTTTGTCAAAGGATTTAGTACTATCGCCACTCCCTTGACCAAGGTCATCCGAAAGGACAAACCTTTCAAATGGGGTGAAGAGCAAGCCAAAGCATTTGAAACCTTGAAGGCTATGCTTATTTCCGCCCCCTTGTTGCAATTACCTGATTTTGATAAGATGTTTGAAATTGAATGTGATGCAAGTAAGGTAGGAATAGGTGCCTTCTTAATGCAAGATCTTAAACCTATTGCCTATTTTAGTGAGAAGCTCAAGGGCGCAACTCTAAATTATTCCATTTATGATCTAGATTGCCCAAGGTAAGCTAAATAAAAGGCATGCAAAGTGGATCGAGTTCCTAGAAACCTTCCTTTATGTCATTCAATACAAAAAGGGAAAGGAAAATGTGGTGGCCGACGCATTATCTAGGAAACATATGCTCATTTCTACATTGTCTTCCAAATTGATAGAATTCGAGAGTCTTAAGACAATGTACCTCGAGGACCCCACATTTGCCCCTATCTTTCGAGATTGTGAGGAGTAGGGTAGGGAAAAATGGATCAAGGATGGGGTTTCCACTCCCTATTCCAAGTTTTATGGGTATTTGTTCTAAGGAAGAAGGTTGTGTGTGCCCTCTAGTTGGCGAGAATTATTTGTAAGAGAGGCACATGATGGTGGTTTGATGGGACACTTTGGGGTTGAAAAGACCCTCGAGATCCTAGAGGAACAATTCTATTAGCCCAAGATGCGCAATGATGTTGCTAGGATTTGTGGCCAATGCACGGATTATAGGAGTGCCAAATCACACCTCCTCCCTCAAGGGTTGTATCCCCCGCTGCCCACTCCCCTACGCCCATGGCATTTTTGTAGTGGTTGACCGGTTCTCAAAGATGGCCTACTTCATCCCATGTTCTAAGAGTGAGAATGCATCTAGTGTAGCCTCATTGTTTGTTGAGCATGTTGTTAAATTACATGGGATCCCTAGGACCATTGTTAGTGATAGGGACTCCAAGTTCCTTAGTCACTTTTGGAAGTCGATGTAGGGTAGGCTTGGTACGAAATTGTTATTCTCAAATTCTTGCCACCCACAAATCGATGGCCAATCAGAAGTAGTATATAGGACTTTGGGTTCTATGCTACGCTCCATGGTTAAAGGTAAGATGACTTCTACCCCTAGTCGAGTTTGCTTATAATCATGTTATCCATTCAACTACCAGTATAAGCCCCTCTGAGTGTGTGTATGGCCTAAATCCCCTTACCTCTTTAGATTTAACCCCCTTGTCTAGTGATCTTGTGTTGTGTTGAGTTTAGATGGAAACAAAAGAGAGGAAGCCATGAAGAAGTTGCATGAAAAGGTGAGACTCCGCCTTGAGAAGAGAAACAAAGAAGTTGCTAAGAGAGCCAACAAGGGGCGAAGAAGGCTTGTGCTAGAACCGGGCGAAAAAGGCTTGTGCTAGAACCGGGTGATTGGGTGTGGGTGTACCTTAGGAAGGATCGGTTTCCAACACAAAGAAAAGCGAAGTTGATGTCGAGCCTCTCAAGTGCTTGAAAGGATAAATGATAATGCATATAAGATCGATCTTCCTTCTAAAATACCAAGTGCACAACACATTCAATGTGTGTGACCTCTCACTCATTGACACCATTGAGGGTGAATGAAGCCACAAATTTGAGGTCAAATTCCTTTCAAGATGGAAAGGATAATCCGGGAATAAAGCGTTCAAGACCGTTTACAAGGAGCCATGCTCGGGAATTGCACATCCTTCAAGGCTTATTTATGAAGATAGACGTGTGTGAATACGTTTTGAGTTCCTCGAAAGGGTTTCGATAAGAGAAGCATTTGAGTAAAAAGTTTCACTTAAGGGTATTTTAGTAATTTCAATCATGGGTCATTTTTGGGCGCATTATGTGATAGACTATAAATAGCTACTTGTTAGGGCTATTTTCTTTTAACTTGTTTTTTATATTGAATGAATATTGCTCTTGGAAGAGTGTTGGTGAAACTTGTATTGAATGCTTGTTTAGAAACGGGGGTTTTGAGGGCGTTGAATCCCTCTTGGTCCATGTAAGAAATTGGTGTTTGAATCTATTAGTTTTAAGGGTTTTTGAGTTTGATACACTCATTGGTTCTTAATTCCTTATAATTTCTTATGTCAATTTACCTATCTTCTATTCTTAAATTGATTATCGTTTGTTTCCTTAGGTAGTTTCTATCTAAGTTACTTGGACTCTTCACTTTCGGTGCCGCACCCATGTCGACACGACATGGGTGTGGGTGTGGATGTGGGGTCCATATCCAAAATGGTCAACCGATTTTGGGTACTTTGACCAAAATTGACTAGGAAAGTCCGAACAATTTAAGAAATTCTATAATCAAAATAAAAGTGAAATTGAAGAAAATGGAATACCTTGTATATAGAAATTTCTATGTTATTGCTTTTCTTTTTATCTCCTTTCAGGATTTTCTTCTTGAAAAATATTTTCTCCTTAAATTTTCCACATAATATCTTAAAATTTATGTTTTATAACTCTATTTTTAGATATTTAAATTATTTTTCGCCGAATCCCCGCACCCGTATCCATCCTTAGATCCATATCCCCGAATCTTTAAATTGAGATAGTGAAGGATCCGACCTCTAGATCCGTAACCGTATCGGACACCCGCACTCGAGTCCGAGCAACTTAGGTTTCTATCTTTCGTATCTCGATCCGTATCATGTGGTTAGCTGTTCAAAATAGACTAACCATTGTGGATAGACTGCTAAAACTTGGGATTGTGGTTCCTGTTGGTTGCACTTTTCTGCAAAAACTAGAGAAACATTTGAGCATTTGTTCTTTTGAGTGTTGTGCTACAAGAGATCTTTGGTATTAGAATGCTAGTGTGGCTCGGCTTACCCAGGAGTACTGGTACTTGGACAACTGAATTAAGCCAAATGGCTAAGAGAAAGCAAGGTAAATGTTCCCTTGCTGCCTATTGCTTTGCAATGACAGTCTATATCATTTGGTGGGAGAGAAACAACTTGAGATTCAACCACTATCGAGTTGATACTGATAAACTATGTCGAGAGATTGCTGTGCATATTCATTTTCGGGGGGCCAAAGTTGCGTTGTGGAGGACTGCTTTGTTGGGCCTGAACTCCAGCCATAACAAGCCTTAGCTTAGATATCTCTTGTGATTCTCATTACTGTTTTCACTGTTGCTAGCTGTTTTGTCTTTCCATTTTATGTACATAGCAGTAGTGGGTCTGCCCTACTAGTTTTGTAACGCTCACTTTTTTGGTTATATGAAATCATTCCGTTACCAAAAAAATAATTCTCATCTCTCATTTACATTTCCTCTAAAGGTAGTCAAAAATAGTTACACGGAAGTAAAATCATGTTTTTTGAAGCATAAATACCATGCACCATAAGAACTGTGAAAATTTCACAGAGTATAAAGAGGAAGTAATACTACATCTGAGGAACCATAAGAGGATTAAGCAAAATTATTGGCTTTGCAACTAGATATTCATTGCAAAGCTAATCAGTCAGAATGGAGGAACAATTCATTACAACAGAGAAGCGTCAACCTATGTTGCTCAGACTCTTCAAAAATATCTTTAGATGTGTATCGGCTTCTCTAAAAGTAGTGCATTTTGGAGAGTCTAAGCAACATAGACATCATCTAATCCTGTTGTGATCACTAGATTGATGATCCACTACCCAAAGGACCAGAAGCACCAAAATACTACATAAACGAAAAATTGGACCACCATGCCATTGATGCTAAACCACTAACCATCAAAGTTAAAATAGCCTCCGTTAACAAGTAGTTCTACTCCAAAAACAACTAAACTACTACTATTACTACGCCTCAATCTCAAGCAAGTTGGGGTCGGCTACATGAAATCATCCTCATTAACCATGTTGCTCAATTTAGACCCAACAATCCAATATAGCAGGCTAACTCCAGTACACAAAAAGAAAATATGAGGCTAAACAAGTAATGTTAAAGGCACTAATTGAAGATTCCTGAAGTCATAATGCATATAATTCTTCAAATAGAGCATTGCCAACGGTTTGCTAAGGGATTCTCTTCACCAGTCTTGTGTGGGGAGGGAATGGAGTAAGGGGCTTTGTAAGCCACATTCCAAGCAATGATTTCTTACAAGAAGTTATTTTATACATGCAAGGCTTCAAGTCGGAAAAACAATGTCACACAAAACATTTACTTGATTTCCAGAAAGTTCATTACCAAAGAAAAGTGTCATAGGTTCTATCTTGTTCCATATATACCTGATCCACTGACCAAAGTGTCAATCGGAAAAAAAAAAAAAAAAAAGGGAAGTGGCATCTTTAGATATTTAATCCTATAATCACTCAAAACAACAGAAAGCAAGTTAACTACAATATACATAAGAGTAAGGATGAGCCCAAATAAGTCATCTAACAGGTGTATTGTGGTGAGCTGTAAAAGGGGAACTTATCTACTTCAATTAATATCAAGTAAGAGAACAGTCATTGTTTGAATGATGACAACTTATGTCAGTTGTATTGTAGTAAACATGACACAAAATTTCAAACTTTTTGAGACTTGACGAAAAATACCACTGGCATGTAAATAATTCATATAATAGAAAGAACAACTCCTAATAAGATCATTTTTTTCAAAGACAAACATGAGTAGCATAAAAAAGGCCTAAAGTCAAGTTTTACAAAATAAAGGGGAAGACTTAAATTATACCTCTACAGCTTTGCTAGGGGCAACTCGAATGACATTAACAAAGTTACCCCTAAACAATCCAATCCATCCTTCAGTCTTCATGATATTATTGAACACCTCAGTACTAGAATGACCACTACTTCCAACCATCAAATGTGTCCGTATAGTCTCCAATGGAGCTACAGCAGTTCTAGATACCGCCCCGGCGATTGCACCACTTATTAACCTCCTTAATGAAGGATTTGAAACCTTAAGCTTAATCTTTAGCCCACCTTTCTTCTTTTCCTTCTTGACAATCCCTTGTTCCTCTCCATTGCCTAAAATCTTAAAGCCATCGGGAAATGATAAATATTTCATATACAAATCAAAATAGGGTATCTTGAATCCACCATTTTCATCCCGGGAATCAGAAGGATTAGGTGATGAAACACCAAAACCCATCTGACCAACTGACGCAAACAATCCACCAGGAATAAAGTTTGAGTCTTGGAGATTCCCCCAATGAGAAATCGACAAACTCCCATCTCTTTTACATTCCAACACTTGCATTTCCCTTCTGCCCATCAATCTAAAATAAAAACTTCCCCAACCAAAGACAAAAGAAAAGAAAAGAAAAGAAAAACCTTTTTCCTCTTTTCAACGTAAAACTTCAGAACATAAGGAAAAAGTTAGATTTTATGTCACCAAATAATTTGGAAGAGTGAAAGAATCGATTTTTACCAGGTGGGTATATGAAAACCCCATTATTAACAAATGGGGTTGTGAGATTGATAATGGCTATAGATTCAATTTGTACGAGTAAAAATTATTGCTTTGGAGAAGAAGAGATTTTGATATTATTTTGGGAGAAGGAGGAGGCGATATATGCCAGGAGGGTGGGGTTTTCCCTTTTGTTAGGATGAAAAATGAGTAACAGGTGTTATTGTTTCTCTCCTTTCCAACCCCACCGGAAAAGATTTGTAGAAATCACTCTTCGTTTATTTTATAATAAAATAAAATAAAAAATGGGTGAGTTTGGTACGATGGAAAATGCTTTTTGGGTTGTAGTAAAATATTAAAAAAATATTTAGTTGTAGTAAAATATTGAAAAAATAAATTTCAAGATAATTTATTTTTCTCTATTTGAGGTAAAATTACTTTCCTCATGAACCAAGAAAGTCATTTTTTGGAAAATAACAAATGTGACTTATGCGCTCTCCCCACCCCTCTTCCTCACCCCAACAATACTTGTATTCACATGACTCATAAAATTCACATGCCTCAAAAATTTATATTACTCAAAAATATTTTTCACTGTGCTTTGCTTCAATTTTTCACTGCTTGAAATAAAAAATAATGAAGCCCGAATTTTTTTTATTTTCAATATTTGTTGAACGTATTTTTATTTTCATATGCATAGAGGAATACTTTCCTATGTCGCTTTTGCTAGTTGCATATTTCATTTTGTCATTAATGTGACTTGTTTCACGAGGTTGAATAAGCTTGTCGTTCCGTTATATTTTTATTGATTGTAGTATCTTGACATTGTCCTGACAAAATATTGAAAAGTATCTCCTATATTTGCTAATTAATAGTTGTTTAAATTTAGTGATTATAATATTTTAGTATTTGCTATTGATATTATTTGTTATGCTTAAATTAGTTCTTACAAATTGTTGAGTTGCTAGAGGCACCGATATACTAGTTAACAATATTTTTTTCACTCACCAATCAAACACTAGAAAATATTTTTCTAAAAAATATTTTCTACTCACCAACCAAAACCATAAAATATTTTTCACTCACCAAACAACACATGAGAAAATAAGTAGAAAACCAACTTATTTTCCATCATACCAAACACACCCTATATCTACCTAATTTTCATCACAACCAATTTTTTATATTCTCTGTAATGATAAATCACCTTTTACAATATTAATTAATACTAATTTAGATGTACGTGTTTCGCGTTTATACCTCACTTTATTGAGTTTAAATGTTACATTAAATATGATATTTATTTAAATAATAAAGATTAATACAATAATTAAATTCAACATCTTTTGGAGAATTTATTTAACTAAACCTAATCTTTACCCAAAAAAATTCTCAAAGCCGATTGACGTTCATCGACCACTTATAAACTGCAACTATAAACTGCAACAAAACAATACGATAATAGAGACATTAAAATAATATAATTAAATCTAACTTTTACAAAAAAAATTCTCAAAGTCGTCTAACACTCATCTACCATCTGTAAACTATAACAAAATAATACGATAATAGAAATATCAAAATAATACAACTAAACTTAACACTTACATACAAAAAAAAAATCTCAAAGTAGAGATATAAAAATAATACAATTAAACCTAACATTCACCTAAAAAAATTCCTCAAAACCGACCGACATTCATCTACCACCTGTAAATTCATCTACGACCTATAAACTATAACAAAATAATACAATATGATCACAAAGCTTCAGTTTTGATGAAAATAATTCTTGTCTGAGCAAAAATTTTGACCCTAAAGAATGACTTGAATGAAAACAAAGAAGATATGTATATACACACGTTGAATTTCATTATGTTGACAAAAACAGTAAAGAAGTTGAGGGTTAAAAAACTAAGCATCCACCAAGCAAGACATACAACCAAATCAAATTAGATGAGCATCAATCATATTTTCTAATAAGTAAATCGTTTTTTTCTCTAATTTAACATGCATCTCAATATTTATAAAAGTATTTCCTTAATAGAGTCCTAATTTATGAGTATTTTTATCCTATTTTAGAAGTATTTTTCTAATTGGTCAATACAAAGAAAAATAATAATTGATTCTCCTTCCATATATTTTAGGAGCCTAGTTAATATAATAAAAATAATAAAATAATAAATTAAAGAAAATAGTGAAAAGACAATTTTATCTAAAGAAGAGTCTTTCAATGAAGGACAAAAAGTTCAAATCATTTTTCTAAGGGTCTTCACACTTTTAATATATTGTAGATATAGATTATAGATAATGATACATTTTTATTATTAAATCAGCAAAACTTACATTGGGCCCAACACCCTAAATCATCCACAAAAACAAAAATAAAAAAAAATTGGCCCAAATCATCTAGATTCGATTTAAGACAACATATATACCCTTGCAAGGTTTCCTAATCCATTCACTCTTCTCACTTACCCTTACACCTGAATAATGTTTCCGCCGCATCTCTCCAAAAAATTCATCTGCCTCTTGCTTTGGATCATCAATCCTCTCAGCTTCCTCAATTATTTATAATACCTCGTACTTCTACCTAGCTTCGATTTGTCCCCAGTCAGGTTATCAGGGTAAGAAGAACCGTTCCTCAGCTTAATTCGATCGTCCAAATCAGCAGGGTGCCACTTCCAGTGCTACTAGTGGGCAACGCCCAAATAGACTTTATGCTCTTCAGTCCCGGCAAGATCAGGAAAATTCTCCTGATGTAGTTACTGGTACATTACAGATCTTTCATGTGCATGTTTACGCTTTGTTAGATCCAGGAGCCTCCTTGTCTTTTGTTACTCCATATATAGCAGGTGATTTCGAAATTAGTCCTAAAATTCTAGTAGAGCCCTTTTCAGTCTCTACCCCAGTGGGTAAAACCATTATAGCCCAATGGGTATACAGGAACTGCCCGATTATGATATTTCAGAAAGTCATTTTAGCAGACTTAGTCGAATTAGAGATGACTGATTTTGATGTCATTCTCGACATAGATTGACTTCATTCCTGTTATGCCACAGTCGACTACAATAATAGAATAGTCTAGTTTCAGTTTCTGAATGAACCTGTCCTAGAGTGGAGGGGTAGTACTTCAACGTTCAGAGGTCAACTTATTTCCTACCTTCGAGCATGAAAAATGATATCTAAGGGGTGTGTCTATCATCTTGTTCGAGTTAAGGACACTAGTTCTAAAACTCCCAGCCTTTATTCAGTCCCAGTCGTAAATGAATATTCTGATGTCTTTTCCGAAGATCTTCCAGGAATTTCTCCCGAAAAGGAAATAGACTTTGACATTGACCTTCTTTTAGATACTCAGCCTATATCTATTTCGTCATACAGAATGGCACCAGCAGAACTCAAAGAACTGAAAGAGCAGTTGAAGGATTTCTTAGATAAGGGATTCATCAGGCCCAGTTTGTCCCCGTGGGGCGCACTAGTCTTATTCATGTGCAAGAAAGATGGTTCTCTTAGAATGTGCATTGATTATCATTAGCTCAATAAAGTCACAGTCAAGAACAAGTATCTACTTCCTAGAATTGATGACTTGTTTGACCAACTTCAAAGTGCTAGCTATTTCTCTAAGATAGACCTTAGATCGGGCTATCATCAGCTCAGAGTCAGAGAATGTGACATCCCAAAAATAGCTTTTCGAACTCAGTATGGTCACTTTGAATTCTTAGTCATGCCCTTTTGTCTTACCAATGCCCCTACAGTTTTCATGGACTCGATGAACCGTGTGTTCAAGCAGTACTTGGACATGTTCGTCATAGTCTTCATAGATGATATTCTTATCTATTCCCGCAGTGAGCATGATCATGCAGACCAAATCATCTCGAAGATTTGATTCCATATGGGTGATAGTTGATAGGCTTACCAAATCATCACACTTTCTACCGGTGAGGACCACTTACACAGTTGAAGAATATGCCAAATTTTATATTAAAGAGATAGTTTGGCTACACGAAAATCCAATATCTACCATATCAGATCGAGGAGATCAATTTACAGTAAATTTTTGGAAGTCTTTTCAGAGAAATCTAGGAACAAAGTGAACCTAAGTACACTTTTCATCCTCAAACAGATGGATAAGCAGAACGTACCATTCACATACTTAAAGATATGCTACGAGCTTATGTATTGGACTTTAAAGGTAGTTGGGATAATAATTTACCTCTCATCAAGTTCGCCTACAACAATACCTATTATTCAAGTATCAAAAATGGCACCGTATGAAGCTTTGTATGGAAGAAAGTGTAGATAACCAATTGGATGGTTTGAAGCGGGTGAAACTGCCTTATTCAAGGCAGATCTTGTTCATCAAGCTATGGAAAAGGTTAAAGTGATCCAACAGTGGCTAGAAACAGCCCAAAGTCGACACAAGTCATATGCAGATGTTAGAAGGAGGGGGCTAGAGTTTGGTATAGGTGATTGGGTATTCTTGAAGGTGTCACCAATAAAGGGGGTTATGAGATTTGGTAAGAAAGAAAAACTAAGTCCACGTTATATAGGTCCATACAAGATTACCCGAAGGTTTGTCCAAGTCACTTATGAATTAGAGCTACCCCAAGAGCTCTTAACAGTTCATCCAGTATTTCATGTCTCAATGATTCGAAAGTGCATGGGTGATCCATCTCATATTACTCCTACTGAAGATATAGAAGTTACGGAAGATCTCACCTATGAAGAAATACCTATTGCTATTCTAGATCGACAAGTGAAGAAGTTAAGGAATAAAGAAATAACTTCTATAAAAGTGCTTTGGAGGAACCAACAAGTAGAAGAGATAACATAGGAAGCGGAAGAAGCGATGAAATCTAAGTACCCCCATTTGTTCAAATACAAAGAGAAAGTTCAAGATGCTGAATTGGAGCAATAACAAGTAAGTGTAAGACATAAGTACTGTGTTATAATAGGGGTATTAAACTTAGGCTTGAACTTGTTTTGGTTGGACATTTATGCCAACATTCGAGGATGAATGTTCCTAAGGGGAGAAGGGTGTAATATCCTGTATTTTGCTTGTACTTATTCTAATTATATGGAACTTAATATAGACTTTTGATATATATAACGTATGAGAATTTTTATGCAAGTATTAATGGTATAGATGGAATTATAGATGCTGCCCGTACAGTTTAATGTTATGCGACTAAGTTAACGTTAAGATAACTATTTAAACTTGGAATCGTAAGCTAGTATTTGAATCTAAAGTGTACGTAAGTGGAAGGTTAGATTAAAGAGATTAGGAGCTAAAAATGGAGCAAAATATTGAGGTGCTTGCTTGACTTATTTAAGCTAGTAGGTGATTCACCTACTTAAGTTGTTTGGACCAAATTAATGGAACCATGGCTATGGATCACATTTGGGTTTATGCTAATATACTCTTTTGGGCCAAATTGAACAAAAGAGAAAGAAAATGGATAAGTGGCCCAACACACCAGTCTGCCAAAGGCCCAAGTTATTTAAACCCAAAATAAGAATTTAGGTAAGTAGGTGCATCACCTACTTAGACTAATTTGACCAATTTTATGGTCCAAAATGCAGCTAAGGAGGTGGATAAGATAGGGCCTTTAAAAGGCCAAGTTGCTGGTCATTTTACTTCACTTTTAAGTCACAAAAAGAGTATATTTCAGCAAATCTCTCTACTCTCTCTAAAATAAAAAGAACAACAGTCCTATTTTTCCTTCTAGGGTTCTTGAAGAAACCCTCACCTTTGAAGCCCAAGGTAAGTGAAAAACACTTAAGGTTTTGTTTAATTATCTCATGGAAGATTAGGAAAACAAGTTATAAGTGTTTGACTATAAGTATATGGCTGATTATAGAACAAGCTGTTTGTTCACGTTTCCTTGTTATTGAGGAACTTTTTTTCTTCTTCTTTGGTTTAAGTATGAAGGAAAGTTCAAGCTCTTGAAGAGTTCAATTAAAAGAATAAGTTGCTGAATTGAGGTAAAATGATTGCTCCATTTTGTTTTTCTTATATATGAATTTGAGAGGGGATTATGGATGTCTTGTTATTGAGAACTCAAGAGATGATGAGTTTAATAATTGATTGCTACAATAAAAGGGACTTGGGACTATTTTGTGGACTGTTTTGTATGTATATGTCATAGGCTGCCAGGTTGAAGTTTGATAAAGGTGTGATAAGTTTGTAATGAATCATAGAAGAAAGATATAGTGATACACCACTGAACTAATGTTTGCTTCCCAATCTATTTTGCGTATTGTTTGGAATGTGTAATGAAGTCGAGGTGGTTTTGGTGAACCTTATAAGAACCTATATGGTATGTGGATGTAATTGGAGGAAAAAAAGGGTTAAAATAACACCCTTGTTTGATAGATTAATAGTTGCTGCCCGGTTACTATTTTGGGTGAAATTAAGTATCTCAAATGTATTGATTGGTTACTAATACTAGTTTACCATATATTCTATTATAGATAAGTAATCTAAAAGGCGGTAAGTCAAGTCGGGTTAGTTTCGGAGTCACATAACCAGGTATGTAAGGCATACTCTATTTCACACTCTTTGGCATGAAATCGTACAATTGTTCCATCAAGCAAGTTTTCAAGGTTATCCTATGACAAAGTGATACATAATGGCAGCATATTACACTCCATGTATCCAATGACCTTGTTCCCACTCTCTAACGCATTAGAACACCTCAATACGTGCTTATTATTATACCTGAGCGTCTATCTTCACTAGAAAATTTCAGGAGTTCTTCGTTTGTTCAAATAAGAACCATGTATTATTTTAGCTCCTAAACACTTTATTTGTGTGCCAACAACTCCCTACCTCATTTTTGTTGCATTAAGTGTCTATTTTACATGTCTCTTATTAGCATATTACTGGTTCAAGGTACCATAATGTGATTACCACCAAAGTAACAATCTCAAAGGCTAAATAAACTAAGTAATGCAAATCTGTAAAATGAGGAGTGGCAGCTCAGGGGTATTTGCCTAGCCTGGGTCGATCTCGATACCTTTATTTGTGGGTGGCAGCTCAGGGGCATAAGCCTAGCATGGGCCGATCCCAATCTTTATAAGTAGGTGGCAGCTCAGGGGCGTAAGCCTAGCATGGGCCGATCCTAATTTATCTATTTACCACTGACCAATTGGTCATTTGCATTATATGACTTACAAAGATTATGAAGTAAGAAGGTAAAACGAAGAAAAGAATGTAATGTACATTGTCCCACAAGTATTTATAAAGGTGGTCTACTAGTACTACTTATACATTTGCATCAAATTTCTATTGAGCTTTTGTATCAAGTGTGTTGTTACCTTCTGTCTTACATATTCAATACATATTTTCGTACTGACATCCCTCACGGGGGACCTGCATTTCATGCTGCAGGACAGACACTTTAGCTCATACAACTCACTAGTAGGAGCGCAGGCTTTTCAGGGACTATTGGTGAGCTCCAGGTTGATTCGGGGCTTTTCGAGTTTGTTCCATATATTTTGGTATTGTAAAGTAAGTCAAGAGTAAGGCGGGATTTTGTCCCGTTCCTAACTAAGTCTATGTATCTTTTAAAGGCTTTGTAGACTATTGTAAAGTTATGGTAGTGTTTTGTCTTTAGATGTGGTGGCCCCAACGACCAAGTATTGTATATATCAGTTTGTGTTTGCGTATGTAATTATTCTCATCGATAGATTATATCATGTTTGTCAGAACCTTTAGTTGTTATAGTTATATGCATGGGAAGTACAAGTTTTTGAATTGGTTCTCTCGGGCCTTTACGGCTACGAGTGCCTGTCCGCCCCAATAGGATTTGAGGTGTGACAAAATACATGTTTTTATCCTAGATTGACAAGTTAAGAAGTTAAGGAATAAAGAAATAGCTTCAATAAAAATTCTTTGGAGAAACCAACAACTAGAAGAGATAACATGGGAAGATGAAGAAGCAATGAAAACTAAGTACCCCCATTTGTTCAAATACGAGGAGAAAGTCCAAGATGCTGGATTGGAGCAATAACAAATAAGTATAATATATAAGTACTATGTGATAATAGGGATATTAAACTTAGGCTTGAACTTGTTTTAGTTGGACAGTTATGCTAACATTCGAGGGCGAATGTTCCTAAGGGAGGGAGGATGTAACACCCCGTATTTTGCATGCAATTGCTCAATTTATATGGAACTTGGTATACGCCTTGTGGTATAGGTAATGGGAAAGATTTATTATGCGAGTATTGATGGTATAGATGGAGTTCTAGATACTACCCATACATTTTAATGTGATGCAATCAAATTAACATCGATACAACTATTTAAATTGGAATCGTAAGCTGGTATTTGAATCTAAAGTTTAAAGTAACCAACTGTGTACAAGTTTTAAGTTAGATTAAAGGGATTAGGAGCTGGAAATAGAATAGAATATTGAGGTTCTTGCTTGACTTAATTAAGCTAGTAGGTGAGTCACCTACTTAAGCTATTTGGACCAAACTAATGGACCCATGGCTATGGACCAGATTTGGGCCTATACTAATGTACTCAGTTGGGCCTAAATTGAATAAAAGAGGATGAAAATGGATTAATGGCCCAACTCAAAAATCTGCCAAGGCCCAAATATAATTGAGCCCAACTAATAAATTAAGAAAGTAAGTGCATCACCAACTTTGACATTTTGGGTAACTGGAACTCCTTAAGTAGGTGCATCACCTACTTTTACCAATTTGATCAAATTTGGGGTCCAAAATACAGATAAGTGGATGGACAAAAATAGTGACTTTATAAGGCAATGTTTCCGGTCATTTTCCCTCATTCTTAAGTCACAAAAAGTTATACTTCACAAAATCTCTCTACTTTCTTTAAAGAAACTAGGAGCAGCCCTATATTTCCTTTTATAGGTTTCTTGGAGAAACCCCAACCTTCGCAGCCCAAGGTAAGTGAAGTAACGTATAGTTTAGCTTAATTATCTCATGGAAGATTAGGAAAAAATGCTATAAGTGCTTAATTATTAATTCATGGCAGAATATAGAACAAGATACTTTCTCACTTTTTTCTTTATTATTAAGAGATCTCTTTTCTTCTTTGGTTTAAAATGTGGAGGAAAGTGAAAGTTGAAGTTCTTGAGGAGTTCAAATTAAAAGAATAAGTTGCAGAATTGAGGTAAGGTGTTTGCTCTATTTTGTTCTCGTTATATATAAATTTAAGAGAGGGTTATGGATGTGTTGTTATTGAGAACTCAAGAGATGATGAGTTCAATAATAGATTGCTTTGTGGGCTGTTTTGTGGACTATTTTATATGTATATGTTATAGGCTGCCAGGTTGATGTTGGAGAAGGTGTGACTAGTTAGAATTTAAAAACAGAAGAAATGTGTGGCGGTACATAATCGAACTAATTATTACTTTTGGTTACTGCCCAATCGTTTTGTGTATTATTTCGAGAGTGTAATGAAGCCAAGGTGTTTAGGTGAATCTTATAAGAACATGTTTGGTATGTGGGTGTAATTGGAGAAGAAAAGGGTTAAAATAACACCCTTGATTGATAGATTAAAGGCTTACTGCCTGGTTACTATTTTGGTGAAGTTAAATAGCCCAAATGTGTCAAGTTGTTACTAATATTAGTTTACCATATATTCTATTATAGATAAGTAATCTAAAAGGCGGGAAGTCAAGTTTTGTTAGTTTTGGAGTTATATAACCAGCTATGTAAGGCATACTGTATTTTGTACTCTTTGGCATGAAATAGGACATTTGTTCCATCAAGTAAGCTTTCAAGGTTATCCTATAAGCAAGTGATACAAAATAGCAGCATATTATATCCCATGTAGCCACTGACCTTGTTCCCACTCTCTAACATGTTAAAACACCTTAATACATGCTTATTATTAAGTCTGCATGTTTATTTTCACTAGAAAACTTCAGAAACTCTGTTTACTCAAATAAGACCCATGTGTTTTTTCAGCTCCTGAACACTTCATTTGTGTCCCAGCAGCTCCTCACCTTATTGTTCTTGCATTAAGTGCCCATTTACGTTCTTATTGGTAGATTATTGTTTCAAGGTACCATAATATTATGAACACCAAAGTAACAATCTCAAAGGCTAAATAAGCTAACGCAATCTGTAAAACCAATGGCAGCTTAGGGGCATAAACCTAGCATGGGCCGATCCCAATGATCATATATAGGTGGCAGCTCTGGAGCGTAAGCCTAGCATGGGCCAATCCTATTTATCTATTTACCACTGATCAGCTCGGCGTCTACATTTTATGGATTACAAAGATTATGAAGTTAGAAAGGTAAAAATAAAGAAAAGAATGTAATGTACGTAGTCCCACAAGTATATATAAAAGTGGTGTACTAGTATTACTTCTACACTTGTATCTGAATTCTGTTGAGCTCTTGTATCATGCGTTGTTACTTCAGCCTTGCATATTCAATACATATTTTCGTACAGACATCCCTCACGGGGGACCTGTATTTCCTGCTGTAGGCACAAGTGCTTTAGCTAATACACCTCGCTAGTAGGATCACAGGCTATTCAGTGACCATTGGTGAGCTCCAGGTTGATTCGTGGCTTTCCAAGTGTGTTCCATATATTTTGGTATTTTACAATAGTCAAGAGTAGCGCGGGGTTTTGTCTCGACCCTAACTAAGTCTATGTATCTTTTGAGGCTTTGTAGACTAATGTAAAGTTAAACATGGTAGTGTCTTGTCTTTTAGATGTGGTGTCCCCAACGACCAAGTGTTGTATATATAGTTTTGTGCTTGCCTACGTAGTTATTCTCAATGATGCATAATATCATGTTCGTCAAAACCTTTGGTTGTCATAGTTACATGCATGAGAAGTACAAGGTTATGGATTGGTTCTCTCGGGCCTTTAGGTCTACGGATGCCTGTCCGCTCTAATAAGATTTGAGGCATGGCAGTGTCCTAATACACCCGTAAGTCCATGTGATCATGCACGTAATATAGTGACCTTTTTTTTGTACTGAATATCGATCCTACAGGGACTTAGCATTTAGTAAGCCACAAAATATTCTAGGGCTACTAATGATATTAAATAAGTGTGAGTTGTAGTCAATTAAGATCTTGAGTTTGGTTGTTCATAACAAAATACTAAAATGAAAACGATTTGACATTCAGACTGTGAATAATATATGGAGAGATTCCAGGGTTGAGACTTACTACATATTTATGCATAACCATAGTTTCTACCCGGTGCTGGTATTTATATTGATTTTTGATCTACGGGGTTGATATCATAACTTGGAAATGATCATCCTCTATGTCGTCGATCGAAATTAATCTTAGTGGAGCGGGGATGTGAGTCTTTAATTTGGATGCATTAAGCTATCTTCCCATTCATAAACAAGTAGGGAGTTTAGGTATATCATTATCCTAACCTCAAATCATCTTTTAACAATTACAAAATAATGATTAAAGACATGATCCACACTCCTTACATTTCGATTCTATCCCTCCATTCTTATGGTCAATTTGTTTTGGGACATAGGTTATTGATATGGATCTAACTATAAAATCCAAAAATAACTTAAAAGAAGAGGTGATAAAGTAGAGACAATGATGCTAGAAGAAAATACCAACGGATTAAGAGACAAAACACAAAATAAAATGCAATAAAGGGAAAGATATTTAGTCAGACATAAACATTACAATACTATAGGAACCAAGGTGTGTATCAAACAACAAAATCCACTAAAGCTTGGAATGGAAACACCACACTCTTACAATGACACAAAAGTTACTCAAATCTCCCCAAAGCACCAGCGTTTCTAAACTAATTTGCAACCCAAGTGATGCCACACTTAAGGATGCCCTAGTTTCAATGACTTTTCAAAGTCCATCACTAAAAACACTCCTCACAAGAGAGTTCACTCAATATTTATCAAAAGCTAATAAAAAATAGAAGCCTAAATATCTATTTATAGCTTATTAGATAAAAGACCAAAATACCCTTAATGAAAAGGGATCCTATAGAGTTTAAAGAAAAGTCATGAGATCATCACCTTGACTTAATGAGAGGGGCGGTCATGGAGTGTCTTAAGACTCCTCTTCACACTTCAATATATGCAATCCCTTGTGTTATTTTGGCATTCACAATTATTCTTCAGCACTTAAAACTCTTGGGTGCTTTATTAAGACAAGCTTCCCAAGCAACCTTCCACACGCGGCATTGCTCCATTGAGTGCCCAAAATGGTTTCCCTATGCATTCTCCCGAGCCTTCAATGTGGTCAGATCTGGATTCTTCAAGTGTTGGCCTCTAATGATGGCATCAAAATCTATTGTGGTTGTTTGGCTAATATCATCCTCCCCTTTATGAAAAGGATTTGACCTCGAATCTATACCTTGCAAAATTAAAGAGAGGACAAACAAGCACACAATTCTCATGGTATGAGGGTTAGTATTAGTTCCACAAATATAATCAAGCCAAGGTTGTTCACACTTGAAATACATCCATAGGTCCTTTGTGTGTGACATGAGAAGCTTAGCATAAATGGCACAAAGGAAGAGACTAGGACAAGCATCAAGTGGTAATACATATAAGCCAAAACTATCCCTCTCATACCCCAAAAGTGCATTGGGATCAAATGGTAGAAGTAGCCAAGGACTCATGCCGAGGCTACTCTTTTCTTTCACTAGAATGTCATCACCAAAATCACATAAGAAATATTTCATTAAGAGAAGACTAATATGCAAGAGTAAGGAGTCACGGCTAAGATGTCTTTCCTCAAAAAGGTATATGCCATTATTCACATCATTTCCATACATATGATCACTATTAATAAAACATTTATCAAGGCTTTCATCATACACTATGTTCAAGGAATCATGTCCATTATCATGATCAACACTATAGGAATCATCACTAACTTGAGATTTTTCAAGCACACCATATATGTGCTCACGCAATGAACTACATTGAAGAGTGAATTGATTATCATGCACACCAAGAGTACTACCAAGGAAGGATGTATGTACTTCTACACTAGACAAACCCAGAACTACATCACATTGGCTACTACTAGCCATATGAAAACATTTTAAACTTAAAGAAATGTAGAGTGTAGCATTGTTACCTTAGTTTGCACCATGGCAGTCCACTTGCTCCTTTAGGAAGCTCTCATTACAAGGGAATGTCTCAAGACTCCCATTTTGAATCATTTCTTCTTCACCCTTCCCAATGTTGAAACTCTTAGCTAAGGGCTCAATTAGACCATTAATTTGGTGTTTGTGAGGAACTTTCTTTGGATTCTCTTTTGGGACCATATCATCTTAAACCTGTACATAAGAAGAATCAATGCTAGGCAATAGGTTAGAGTAACAAGGGTTCTTTATGGTCAAGTGGAGCTTGAATAAGAGTATTCGGATTTTATGGTGGCATTAGACTCCCAAGTGTATCTTGTTCGACTTGGCTTAGTTGGGGATGTAAAGGCCTATGGAGATCTCGGGTTTGTGGAACTTGTACTTGGTTTTGTGGAGGTCTTAGAGGATAGAGAATTTGATGAAGGATCTCATGTATAATAGCATTATAGGTATATTGGGCTTGTACACGCAAAGGCACATGGTAGTGTTGAGGAGTAGAGGATCGGAACATTGACATGTTTCCCTTCATTGACCCCAAATCACCCTTCACTTATCCAAAATCACCCTTCATTGATCCCACTTCGCCTCTACTCTACCAAAATCTATTCTTATCATCTTCAATTCGCGATTAATGGATTTAAGTTGAGCCAAGAGGACTCCACTAACATCATTCCCCAAGGTTTGAGATGTGGTAGCCTTGGGTTCCATTTCAAATGCACCTAACAAAAACAAACCTACGAAACAAACTAACAAGTTAGTTCAAATAACTTCACCGCACTCACTCTCAGTTTTTACCTTACACTTGGTTTCACAAGTGTTTTAATCAGCTTGTACTTCATGAGTAATTGAGGGATGAGTCTACTTTTGCAAGTAATAGATTTTGGTGAGTTGACTCAAAGAATATTTTTATTTCGAACTTGAACCAACAAGATACAATGAATTACAAAACGAGAAAAGAACTCAAATAAATGCTAACACAAAAGAAAGGACACTAAACTAATTCTCAACCTACTATATAGTTACTAGTTTGCTAATTAGTGATAGAATAAACAAAATGTAACTAAGAAACCAAAAATAGAAACTAAGAAATCAAAGTTTGAACTAAAAATCCAGTTGCCAAAATTGATGACGTGGTACCTTCTGATTACATATCAACTTTGCAAAAAAAATTTTGTCCTTCAATTTTGTGTCTTGGCCAAACATTAACCAAGGGAGTGTAGGATGATTTTGAGGGGGGAAATCCAAGGTTTGGATCCCTTTTTAAGCTTCAAATGGATTTGAAATGAGATAGTCCCCCCTTGTACTTTCAATTGTACTTTGAATATTCATTTTGTTCCCTCTTCTTTTGGATGACTTAGAATATGCTGGGAATATCTTTGTACAAACAACTTCCACACTCTCTTTATTCCTTTTTCTAGATCAAATAGGCACGTTTGAATATTCTTCTTCAACAAGATATGAAGATTGAGGAAGAACAATAAGAATATTCAAGAGTTGGCCAAGTTGTCCACAAGGCAAATGACCTCCAAATTCAATTTTCTTTGTAGCTCTAAGGTCCCTTTGGCAAGCCAAGAACAAATAAAACAAAATCAACTCCAAACGTCACAACCACAACAATAACCACGAGATCCACCCTTCAAAAATATTCAAACACAAGTTCAATAATGCTGGAATGCTAAAAACAACCTGGATCTTGCTCAAAACATAGATCTAGACTCTATTAGTGCTAGTGAGCAAGGATCTAGCACTAGAAACTATAAAAACAAACAAAAACTATGTAGATCTAAAGTTTAATATTCGGATCTACTACCAACAACAAGACTAAAAGAATTTTTATTTACTTTTTCAGATATTTTGACTCTTTTTTTTAGATGATTTTCTTAAGGTAACAATAATCCAAGACTTATTGTTGCGAGAAAAACTCTAATACATGGCTCTTGATACCAAATAATATGGATCTAACTATAAAATCCAAAAGTAACCTAAAAGTCGGAGATGAAGTAGAGACAATAAGCAAATACCTACGGATTAAGAGACAAAACACAAATTAAAATACAATAAAAGGAAAGATAGTTAGTTAGACATAACCATTACAATACTATAGGAACCAAGGTGTGTATGAAATACCAAAACCAACTAAATCTTGGAATGGACACACCACACTCTTATGTTGACACAAAAGGGACTCAAATCTCCCCAAAGCACCAATGTTTTTAAGCCGATTTGAAACCCAAGTGATTCCACTCTCAAGGATGTCCTAGTTTCAATGACTTTTCCAAGTCCTACACTAAAAACACTCCTTACAAGAGGGTTCACTCAATATTACACTCAATATTTATCAAAAGCTAATGAAAAATAGAAGCCTAAATGTCTATTAGATAAAAACCCAAATATACTTAATGAAATGGGCTCCTATAGAGTGCAAACAAAAGACACAAAAATGACCACCTTACCCTTAATGAGAAGGGCAGTCATGGAGTGTCTTAAGAATTCTCTTCATACTTCAATATATGCATTCCCTTGTGTTATCTTGGCCTTTACAATTATTCTTCAAAACTTGAGTCTCTCGGGTGCTTCATTAAAACAAGCTTCCCAAGAAACCTTCCACATGCGGCATTGCTCCATTAAGTGCCCAAAATGGTTTCCTCATGTATGCTCTTGAGCCTTCAATGTGGTTAAAGCCGGAGTCTTCAAGTGTTGGACTTTAATGATGGCATCAAAAGCTATTATGGCAATTTGTCTTGTATTAGTTATCCTAATATTTAGGAGGTTTTAGAATAGTAAACCAAGAACACAAGAACAATCACATATGTGATAAACATATAAACAAATAAAAAACCATAATCACACAATCATATCCATAGCCTTAACCTTAGAATGAGGGTGTTTTTCTACTCATAGTTTTATGAAGGATCACAATGGTGTCTTTCATATGGAAAAAATATAAGAGAAATAAAGTAAAGAAGAAAACCCTGTGTGCATAAGTTTAAGGTTATATTAAAGGGAATAGGAGATGAAAAATGGAACAAAATATTGAGGTGCTTGCTTGACTTAATCTAGTAGGTGAGTCACCTACTTGAACTATTTGGACCAAACTAATGGACATATGGCTATGGACCAGATTTGGGACTATACTAATGTAATGTACTCATTTGGGCTCAAATTGAATAGAAGAGAAATAAAATAGGTAAAAAGGCCCAATACTCAAATCTGCCAAGGCCCAAGTTAAAGAGAAGAAAAGAAGGGAAAATGGGTGGCTAAGGCCCAATAAATTTGGATCCACAAAAGCCCAATATATTGGTCAAGTAGATACATCATTAACTTGATAAAATATGGGCCAAAAAGGGTCAAGAAAGTCGGCCAAAGAGCAGCTTCTTTATATAGCAACAATTTTGCTCATTTTTAACTTAGACAAAAATTTCAGCTTCTAGGTTTTTCTCTCTTGTTCTCTCTTGGCTATGAAGTAACCCTATCTTCCCACAAGAGTTCTTGAAATTGATATTCCTCCCAAGATAAAGGTAAGTGAGCAATTCACGAGCTTGTACTAAGGAAACTATGTGTTCTTCAAGATTAATTTTTGGACAACCCTCTCTATAAGTTGGACAGTCCATTGTTCTTAGTTATTATGGGATTTCTTTATTTCTCTTTTGGTGTATGTGTGAAGGGATTTAGCTATTGAAGAGATACAAATTAAGAGGCTAAACTAACAAGGAAATCAAGGTATGTTTGCTATCCACTTTTGTCCTTTTTCTATATATATTGGTAGTGGATTGAACATATTTGGTTGTTATTAAAGGATGATTGGGGTGTTGTTTGCGGACTATTTTGTGTGTTTGTGTTATGGGCTTCCATGTTGATGTTGGAGAAGGGTGTGATTAGTTTGTAATGAAATATAGAAGAAAGATGTGGTGGTACAGCACCGAACTAATTGTTGCCTTTGCTTACTGCCCAATGTGTTTTTGTGTGTTGTTTGGAGGGTGTAATGAAGCTGAGATGGTTCCGGTGATCTTATAAGGACATGTATGGTATGTGGGTGTAGTGAGAGGAGAAAATGGTTAAGATAATGCCCTTGATGGACAGATTACGTGTTTACTTTTTGGTTACTATTTTGGTGAAGTTAAGTAGCCTAAATATGTTGGTTGGTTGCTAATACTAGTTTACCATATATTATATTGTAGATAAGTAATATAAAAGGCGAGTAGTCAAGTCGGGTTAGTTTTGGAGCTATATAACCAAGTATGTAAGCCATACTCTATTTTGTACTCTTTGGCATGAAATCGAACATTTGTTCCACCAAATAAGTTTCCAAGGTTGTCCTGTAACAAGTGACACATAATAGCAGTGTATTATATACCCAGAAGCCAACAACTTTGTTCCCACTCTTTAACATATCAAAAGAACTCAATACGTGTTTATTATTAAACCTGCACATCTATCTTCATTTGAAAATTTTAGAAGTTCTCCATTTACTTAATTAAGATCCATGTGTTATTTTAAGCTCCTAAACACTTCATTGGTGTGCCAACAACTCTCTACTTCATTTATGTTGCATTAAGTGCCTATTTACATGTCTCCTAGTGGCAGGTTATTATTTCAAGGTACCATAATGTTATGACCACCAAAGTAACAATCTCAAATGCTAAATAAACTAAGTAACGTAAATCTATAAAAGGAGTGGAAGCTCAGGGGAATAAACCTAGCATGGGACGATGTCGATACCTTGATATGTGGGTGGAAGCTCAGGGGCATAAGCCTAGCATGAGCCGATCCCAATCTTTACATGTAGGTGGCAGCTTAGGGGCATAAGCCTAGCATGGGCCGATCCTAATTTATCTATTTATCACTGATCAGCTGGTCATTTGCATTACATATGGCTTACAAAGATTATGAAGTAAGAAAGGTAAAAATGAAGAAAGGAACGTAATGTATATAGTCCCCCAAATATATATATAAAGGTGGTCTACTAGTTCTACTTATGCACTTGTATCTGATTTTTATTGAGCTCTTGTATCGTGTGTTGTTACCTTCAGCCTTACATATTCAGTACATATTTTCATACTGAAGTCCCTTATGGGGACCTGCATTTCATGCTGCAGGCACAGGTACTTCAGCTCATACACCCCACTGGTAGGAGCACAGGCTATTCCGTGCATAGTGGTGAGATCTAGGTTGATTCGGGGGTTTTCGAGTCTGTTCCATATGTTTTGGTATTGTGCAGTAGGTTATGAGTAGGGCGGGGGGTTTGTCCCGACCCTAACTAAGTCTATGTATCTTTTAGAGGCTTTGTATACTAATCTAAAGTTATAGTAGTATCTTATTTTTAGACATGGTGGCCCCAACGGCCAAGTGTTGTATATATCAGTTTGTGCTTGCATGTGTAATTATTTACATTGATACATTATCATGTTTGTCAGAATATTTGGTTGTCATAGTTATATGCATGGGAAGTACAAGGTTATGAATTGGTTCTCTCGGGCCTTTATGGCTATGGGTGTCTGTCCCCCTAAATAGGATTGAGGCATGACAAAAGTGGTATCAGAGCGGTCATCTTAAGGTGTCTACAAAGCCGTATCTATATAGAATCTTTTTTATGGGCGTGCTGTGCATCACATCTATAAACAGGAGGCTATGGGACATTTAGGGGTAGTCTCTTTTTCTTTATATCTTAGATCGTGCAATAGAGCCCATGTTGTAGGTGAAGTCATATTTAACCATTGAACCTATTTTTTTCCTCTTATTATAGTAAAGATGCCGGTTACAAGAAGGAGTAAGAATACAGGTAGGCGGATAGACGAGGCTGCCGGGGAAGGGACCAACAAATCACCACCTAGATGAGCTAATCAAAGTGAGGCTCAAGATGAGTTTGTGTCTCAAACTTCTTCTACTCCTCCATCTCCAGAAGCTCTAAGAAGGAGAAGAACCGCATTCTCAGAACTACCTACCAATGCTACAGACCAAGATCTAAGGAATGCAGTACAATTGCTGGCTCGTATAGTTGCTGGACAAGCTCAAGGACAAGCTATTCCAACTATAAGTTCTAGTGGTGCAGATAGGGAAGCTAGCCTACGAACGCAGGATTTTCTTAAATTGGATCCTCCCACATTCATCGGATCAGATCTTAATGAAGACCGACGGACTTTATTGATCAAATCTAAAGGGCACTAGATGTCATGCATATATCAGGTAAAGAGACAGTTGAGCTAGTAGTATACATATTAAAAGGGGAGGCAATACTTTGGTACAAAGATTGGAAATGATCTAGGTGTATTGATGCACTTTCAGCTACTTAGAATGAGTTCAAAGAGGTATTTCTTAATCATTACCTTCCATTTGAGATCCGAAAATCCCGTGCAGATCAGTTCCTGAATCTTCGCCAAGGAAATATGAGCGTGAGGGAGTACAACCTTCGGTTTAACTCTTTGGCTAGTTATGCTCCTAATATAGTAGCTACTACGGATAATAGAGTTCATCGATATGTGGATAGGTTGGATAGATATTGTACTATTGCTGCTTTGAACAAAGACATGGACATAGCAAGGATACAAGCTTTTGCACAAAAAATGGAGGATCAGAGGCAAAGGAGAAGAACACAAGAATTGGAAAGAGGATATTCCAATAGGATTAGATCTATAGGCAGTTCACAACATCCCAAGAAGAGTTTAGGCCTCGGTTTCCCAATAGACCACCTAGGCTATTATCTTCTTATTCTACAGCTAATGCTCCACCACAGTCTTAAGGGTCTAAAGGTAACCAGTTTGGTCAAAGAAATGAGAGTCAGAGTTTGCAAACAGTGGGGTATCAAGAGCAAGGGAGTATGAGCCAATTAAGGCCTCCTCGACAGCCATGTAAATAATGTGGAAAACTTCATTTAGGTGCTTGTTGGTTAGGGACAAATTCTTGATTTTAGTGTGGTACGTCAGGACATATGATGAGAGAATGCCCTTAAAGGGCCATAGGTGGTACGGCACGACCTACTGGATCAGTCGTTACATCATCATCATCGGTGCCTTATTCAGGTAGAGGTGCAAAACCTATGGGTCGTGGTAGAGGTGCTAAAGGAGGAGCTAGCTCTAGTGGAGTTCAAAATCGTACATATGCTTTAGCGGATCGACAATATTCAGAGGCTTCTCCAGATGTTGTTGCAGGTATATTATCCATCTTTTCACATAATGTATATGTATTAGTTGATCCGGGTTCTACATTATCATATGTCACTCCATTGGTTGCTGGAAAGTTCAAAAAAACACCAGAATTGCTAGTTAAGCCACTTGAAGTATCTACACCGATTGGTGAATCTGTTATAGCTAAGAGAGTGTGTCGAAATTATATAATAACTATTTGCGGTCGCAATACAATGGCGGACTTGGTTGAGTTATAAATGGAAGATTTTGATGCTATAATGGGTATGGATTGGTTGGCTTCTTCTTATGCCACAGTAGATTGCCGAACAAAGAGGGTGTGTTTCCATTTTCCAAGGAAGGCAGTCCTTGAATAGAGAGGTAATATAGGTGCACCAAAAGGTAAATTTATTTCTTATTTTAAGGCGAAAAAGATGATTTCCAAGGGTTACATATGTCATCGGGTTAGAGTGAAGGATATAAATGTGGAGACACCAACTCTTCAAACTATTCCAGTGGTAAATGAATTTCCTAATGTATTTCCTGAAGATCTTCCGAGATTGCCTCCAGAACGAGAGGTGGAGTTTGGTATCGATGTGATTCCAGATACTCAACCAATCTCAATTCCTCCATATAGAATGGCCCCGGCAGAATTACGGGAGTTGAAAGAGTAATTAAATGACTTGCTAGAAAAAGGATTCATAAGGCCTAGTGTGTCCCCTTAGGGTGCACCAGTGTTATTTGTGTGTAAGAAGAATGGCTCGTTAATAATTGTATTGACTATAGACAACTGAAAAAGGTGACTATTAAGAACAAATATCCCCTTCCGAGAATTGATGACTTATTTGATCAGTTGCAAGACGCCAATTGGTTTTCAAAGATTGATTTAAGGTCTGGTTACCACCAAATGAGGGTCAAAGAGAATGACATACCCAAGACAGCTTTTCGAACATGGTATGGTCACGAGTTCCTAGTCATGTCCTTTGGGCTAACTAATGCACCTGCAGCTTTTATGGATTTGATAAATAGGGTGTTCAAGCCATTATTGGATGTGTTTGTGATAGTTTTTATAGATGATATTCTGGTTTATTCGAAATCAAATGAGGACTATGCCAATCACCTACGACAGGTGTTGCAGATTCTTTGTGATCGTAAGCTATTTGAAAAGTTCTCTAAATATGAGTTTTGGTTAAAATCTGTGGCATTCTTGGGTCATATTGTATTTGATGAAGGAATAAAGGTTGATACTCAAAAGATTGAAGCCGTGAAGAACTGGCCAAGGCCTATAACGCCTACGGAGGTTCGTAGTTTCCTTAGGTTGGCAGGTTATTATTGAAGGTTTGTTGAAGGATTTTCTTCAATTTCTGCACCTTTAGCAAAGCTAACACACAAAGCATCCAAGTTCCAATGGAATGATGCATGCGAAAGAAGTTTCCAAGATCTGAATAATAAGTTGACTTCTACACCCGTATTGGTGCTTCCAGAAGGCACAGAGGGGTAATCAGTGTATTGTGATGCTTCAAGAATTGGCTTAGGGTGTGTATTGGTGTAGCATGGTAAAGTCATAGCATATTCCTCGAGACAATTGCGGTCACACGAGAAAAATTATCCAACACATGATCTGGAGCTAGCAGTGGTTATATTTGCCTTAAAGATATGGAGTCACTACCTGTATGGGATTCATGTTGACATATGCACTGACCACAAGAGTTTGCAGTATATCTTTAATCTGAAAGACCTAAATTTGAGGTAGTGAAGATGACTTGAATTATTAAAAGACTATGACGTAGATATCTAGTATCATCCGGGGAAAGCAAATGTGTTGGCAGATACATCAAGTCAGAAGACTATGACACCATCTATAGAATACAAGGGATGACTAAAGATTTGTACCAACTAGCCAATTTGGGAGTTCACCTTCTTGAAACTCCAGATGAAGGGCTTATTATTTATAATGCTGCAGAATCTTCCCTAGTAGCTGAAGTAAAACAGAAGCAATATGAAGATCCCATTCTATTAAAGCTTAAGGAAAATGTACAATATGGTATGACAAAAGCATTTGAGCCTACGTAAGAAGGAGTACTTCGGTGCCAAAACAGATTGTGTGTGCCGAATGTAGGTGGACTAAGAAATAGGATTATGACAGAAGCACATCATTCAAGGTATTCTATCTATCCAGGGTCAACAAAAATGTACCATAATTTGAAAGGAGTGTATTGGTGTGGTGACATGAACAAGAACATTGCAAAATTTGTAGCCGAATGTTCAAATTGTCAAAGAGTTAAAGTAGAGCACCAAAAGCCCGAGGGTTATATGCAATGTATAGATCTTCCAATCTGGAAGTGGGATATGATCAACATGGATTTCATCACTAGTTTGCCTCGTATATCTCGAAGGTTTGATTACATATGGGTGATTGTTGCTAGGCATACTAAATCAGCACACTTTCTACCGGTTAGGACCACTTACACAATTGAAGAATATCCCAAATTATATATTAAGGAGATAGTTCGACTACATGGAGTTCCAATCTCTATTATATCAAATCGAGGAGCTCAATTTACTACAAAATTTTGGAAGTCTTTCCAGAGAAATTTGGGAACACAAGTGAATCTAAGTACAAATTTTCACCCTCAAACAGATGGACAAGCAGAACGTACCACTCAAACACTTGAAGATATGCTACGAGCTTGTGTATTAGACTTTAAAGGTAGTTGGGATGATCATATACCTCTCATTAACTTTTCCTACAACAATAGCTATCATTCAAGTATCAAAATGGCACCATATGAAGCTTTATATAGAAGAAAGTGTAGATTACCAATTGGATAGTTTGAAGCGGGTGACACTGCCTTGTTCGGGCCAAATCTTGTTCATCAAGCTATGGAAAAGGTTAAAGTGATCCAACGGCGGCTAGAAATATCCCAAAGTTTACACAAGTCATATACAGATGTTAGAAAGAGGGGGCTAGAGTTTTCTATAGGTGATTGGGTATTCTTGAAGGTAACACCAATAAAGGGGGTTATGAGATTTGGTAAGAAAGAAAAATTAAGTCCACGTTATATAGGCCCATACATGATTAATCGAAGGTTTGGCCAAGTTTCTTATGAATTAGAGCTACCCCAAGTGCTCTCAACAGTTCATCCAGTATTTCATTCTCAATTCTTCGAAAGTGCATTGGAGATCCATCTCATATTACCCCTACTAAAGATGTACAAATTATAGAAGATCTCACCTATGGGGAAATACCTATTGTTATTCTAGATCGACAGGTTAAGAAGTCGAGAAATAAGGAAATAACTTCTATAAAAGTGCTTTGGAGGAATCAGCAAGTAGAAGAGATCACATGGGAAGCTGAAAAAGCGATGAAATCCAAGTACCCCCATTTGTTCAAATACAAAGAAAAATTCCAAGATGCTGAATTGGTGCAATAACAAGTAAGTGTAAAATATATAGGTACTATGTGGTAATAGGGATATTAAACTTAGGCTTGAACTCATTTTGGTTGGACAGTTATGCTAACATTTGAGGATGAATATTTCTAATGGGGGAAGGATGTAACATCCCGTATTTGCTTGTACTTATTTTAATTATATGGAACCTGGTATGGTATTATAGGATAGGTAACAGGTGAGGTTTGTTATGCAAGTAGCAATGGCATAGATAGAATTATATATGCTGCCCGTGCAGTTTTTATGTGATGCGACCAAGTTAACATCGATACAACTATTTAAACTTGGGATCGTACGCTAGTATTTGAATCTGAAGTTTAAAGTGAACAAGTGTGTATAAGTTTAAGGTTAGATTAAATGGATTAGGTGCAGAAAATGAAACAGAATATTGAAGTGCTTGCTTGACTTAATTAAGCTAGTAGGTGAGTCACCTACTTGAACTATTTGGACAAAATTAACGGACATAAGGCTATGGACCAGATTTGGGCCTATACTAATGTAATGTACTCATTTGGGCTCAAAATGTATAGAAGAGAAATAAAATGGGCAAAAATGCCCAATACTCAAATCTGCCAAGGCCCATGTTAAAGAGAAGAAAAGAAGGGAAAATGGGTGGCTAAGGTCCAATAAATTTGGATCCACAAAATCCCAATATATTGGTCAAGTAGATACATCATTCACTTGATAAAATATGGGCCAAAAAGGGTCAAGAAAGTCGGCCAAAGAGCAGCTTCTTTATATAGCAACAATTTTGCTCATTTTTAACTTAGACAAAAATTTCAGCTTCTAGGTTTTTCTCTCTTGTTCTCTCTTGGCTATGAAGTAACCCTATCTTCCCACAAAGGTTCTTGAAATTGATATTCCTCCCAAGATAAAGGTAAGTGAGCAATTCATGAGCTTGTACTAAGGAAACTATGTGTTGTTCAAGATTAATTTTTGGATAGCCCTCTCTATAAGTTGGACAGTCTATTGTTCTTAGTTATTAAGGGATTTCTTTCTTTATCTTTTGGTGTATGTGTGAAGGGATTTAGCTATTGAAGAGATAAAAATTAAGAGGCTAAACTAACAAGGAAATCAAGGTATGTTTGCTATCCATTTTTGTCCTTTTTCTATATATATTGGTAGTGGATTGAACATATTTGGTTGTTATTAAAGGATGATTGGGCTGTTGTTTGCGGACTATTTTGTGTGTTTGTGTTATGGGCTTCCATGTTGATGTTGGAGAAGGGTGTGATTAGTTTGTAATAAAATATAGAAGAACGATGTGGTGGTACACCACTGAACTAATTGTTGCCCTTGCTTACTGCCCAATGTGTTTTTGTGTGTTGTTTGGAGGGTGTAATGAAACTGAGGTGGTTCCGGTGATCTTGTAAGGACATGTATGGTATGTGGGTGTAATGGGAGGAGAAAAGGGTTAAGATAACACCCTTGATGGACAGATTATGTGTTTACTTCCCGATTACTATTTTGGTGAAGTTAAGTAGCCTAAATGTGTTGGTTGGTTGCTAATACTAGTTTACCACATATTCTATTATAGATAAGTAATATAAAAGGCGAGAAGTCAAGTCGGGTTAGTTTACCTATGGTTTGAATTCTCTATGGACTATGTTCATGTTCCGGCCTCCAAACTAGAAGCAATGATGTCCCAGTAAATTCAGTCTTTCATATATTTAGGTTTAATATTGTTGTAATACCCCGAGAAATTTTTTATTGAAATTTTGTGCGTAAATGTGTTGGGTTCTATCTTCTAGAATAAATTATAAATTTTCCGTGTGGAATGTCTTAGATTATAACCCACCATTGGATAGAGTATCGAATAAGCTTTCCAACGATATGTGGATCATCCAAAACGGACACCCGAACGACGAGTTATGAACATTCCGATCGAACCATGAATAGTAGTGAACAGTAAAACGTGCAGGAAAAAAGTACTGAGGCCTGGGATATTTTTGCTCCAATTTTAAATGAACATAACTCCTTGTACATAATGATCTGGGTGATCTACTATATATTAAATGAAAGCTTTACGAGTCCTCTTTCCAATGAAATTGGTTTCATCCAATTTGTCTTTCGGAGCAAAAATTTATGGTTGATCTACTTCAGCCTAACAAAAGTGAATTTTTGGGTCAACTTCAAATGATCATAACTCCTCGTACACAATGATATGGGTGAGATACTATATATCAACGGAAAGATATGAGAGTCCTCTTTCTAATGAAATTGGTTTTATCCAATTTGGATATCGAAGTAAAACATTATGGTTGATATACTTCAGACTATCAAAATAGTCCACCAAAGGACAGATTTGAGAATTATTTGATTTTTAGGGGCGTTTTGGTCATTCCCCCTCACCCAAAATCCGTCCAATCCCTATATTAAAGTTTACTAGAAGCATTATATGTTATATTTCATTAAATTCCCTCTAAAAGAAAACCCTAAGCTCCTACATCCAACTTCAAGAACCTCCAAAGTTCACCATTAATTTTGCAAATTTATTCA
>NC_061111.1:204636467-204679139 GCF_002878395.1 Capsicum annuum | reverse complement strand
ATTTAAATTATGAGAATTGATATTCTTGATGAACTGAAAGTGATTGACAAATTATATGACGACTCACATGTGTTATTGTACTTATTTCACCTTTTCATGATTATGATGATTTTCTTCAGGCTATGTGACTCTTTCATACATCCTGCATATTTCTTATAAATATTTATGATGGTGATGTTTGTACAACTGCATACACCCCCATATACTCGATTCCTTTCCATAGTACTGACCCACATCTTCAGATGTGGGCTGTATTTTCTCAGAATGTAGGTTCAAGTGCTCAATCCTAGGTTCGATAGTAATTCTTTGGGCACGCTATTCTACATCCTCTGTTTTGGTGAATCCTCATGTTCTGAGGATGTGATGTCTGATGTTGGTTTCACAGAATTATTTACATTTGATAACTGAGTATGAGTCAGTTGGGCCATGTCTCAATGGCTCTGCTATTGATTCGTGCTCTCTGCTATTCGTATGCCACCAACCAACAGAAATGGTGTGTTTCATTTGACTAGCATTATGCTTCTCATGGTGCAAATGAAAGGATTATATGGGGGTCAAGCATATGAGGACCCAAATGTTCATTTGAAAAACTTTGTTGAAGTTTATTCTCCATTTAACATAGCTCATATTACACAAGAATCCATCCGGCTTTGACTCTTCCCGTTTTCACAAATGGGCGAGGCAGTTTTATGGCTTCGCTCACTTCAACCCGGCTCAATCACCTCTTGGGAGGATCTCACCATGGGGTTCCTTGATAGATACTTCCCACCATAAAAAATTCTTAAAAGAGCGATGAGATTGTAATCTTCTGGCAATTGAATGGGGAACCATTATTTGAAGTGTGGGAGAGGTTTAACGGTAAGCTAGCCTAATGTCCAAATCATGAGGTCGCAGATAAGATGCCCCTAAAGATTTTCTATTTAGCTCTTGGCCCATTGAACAAAATGGTTGTGGATAATGCAATGGGTGGCTCTACTGTTAAATTGCATCATCTTACAGTTTTTCGATTGATAGGGGATGTATCCAAACAAAATCGAGGTGGAACACTCATGATGCCGATGATCCTAAAACCTCTCTACTACTTTTATGGTAACCAATGAGCAAAGAAAATGAGAAAAGGAGAAGGAGGAGAACATGGCCAACATGATGACCTAGATTAAGCTTCTAACAAAACATATTATGGAAGTACCCATGAAAGCGGTAAATGCCGTAACATCAAAGCCTTATGAAGATGATAATGAGACAAAGAAGTTTGATGAAGAAATTTGGTACTTGGCAAACTACTCAATGGGTTTCCGCCCTACCTATCATAGTCAAGGTGGGAATCAAGGTTGGATCGATCGAGACCGAGATAGAGATTGGAGAGATAGGGAACGTGACTATGACCGCTAAATTCCTCCTTATGATAGGTCTAAGGCCATGGAGTCAAATGTCATTGACCCCAAAAAGTTCAAGACCAAAGATTTTTTGGCACGAATCTTGAGTAGAGTTGAAGGTACGGACAAAATAGTTCGCGCGTTGAAGGGTGATTTCTCCGTACTATCCCAAATGGTGGTGTCTCATTCCACCTCCATCAAATAATTAGAGACCTAAGTCGGGCAAATCTCCATGAAACTAAATTTAAGGGATAGAGGTGGATTTTTGAGTGACACTATTGTTAACCCAAAGAATGAAGCACAAGTCCTAGCAATTGTCACTAGAAGTGGGAAAGCACTTGAAGAGCCCCTTCGAGGAAAGGTGAGTGTAAATATGCCAAAGGCCAAGGCAAAAGAGGTGACACCTCTAAAAAGAAAAGCAAATGATGAGAAAGAGATAGATGAACACGATGGGCACGTGGTCGAAGTTAAAAAGCTACAAGGAGAAGCAAAGCCAACCATCCATGTTCCTCCTCCGTTCCCTCAATGATTTCATAAAAAGGAAGAGAGTGACAAATTTAGAAAATTTATGGAAAAACTTAGCAATCTTTCCATAAATATCCCACTACTTTAGGTGATTCAAGAAATTTTGGGATACGTTATGTTAATGAAGAAGTTAATGTCCAACAACAAGCTCGTTGAGGGTGATACCATCGAAATTACTCATGGGTGTAGTGCTATCATGGATGGAAAAGTTGCAAAAAAGAAAAATGATCCCAGAGCCTTCACCTTGCATCATTGGTACTCATGTGTTTACAAAAGCTCTTTGTGACCTTGGTACAAGCATCAACCAAATATCGTATGTCAACTATAAAAAACTTGGTTTGGACACTCCTACACAAACCTCAATGCGACTTTTGATGGTGGACCGGTCCATAAAAAAGTCGATAGTATATTGTTTGATGTCCTCATGAAGGTGGACAAATTCATTCTCCTAGTGGATTTCGTTGTATTGGATTATGAGGTGGACCAAGAGGTGCCTATCTTTCTTGGTCATCCTTTCTTAGCCACTGGAGATGTAGAGTTTGGGAAATGAAATTTCGGGTGCAAGGATATGAGGTATCATTCAAAATTTGCAAGTCAAAGAAGGAAACCGCAAAGCTCCAAGTAGTATCCGTGGTGGATGTTGAAAATGAGACTGTGAAAGATGAGGAGTTTGAGGACCATCGTGAGATTGAAAGAAGAAAAACATCGTGCCACGACGATAACTAAGGCGTGATAGCCTAAAGGACTATAAAAAATGAAATGGACACTAAAGGAACAAAATCAACAACACACTAGAAGGAGATGAAGAAGAAGAATTGCATGAAATTAAAGATAGATAGAGAGACCCTCACTTCCACCAATGAATAGCGCTAGAAGGTGTATCAAATCTCCAAACACACATCACCAATGTAAGATCAAACCACTCTCTTAGGTGACCCAAAGGAAACACTCTTCCTCAAGTACACCTTTCTTGCCAAATTTCCCAATACAAGTGAAACCCTAACTTCAAATGTATTCAAGGAACCAATTTCGGGTTTGAGAGCTAAAACTACAAGACTAAAGCTACAATCTAAGAATAATATACAATTTCATCAAAGTCTAATGAAAAATAAGCCTAAGGAGTTTATTTATACTTATTACATTAAACACCAAAATACCCTTAATGAAAAGGGGTTCCTATGGAGTGTAAAGAAAAGGAATAAAAAGACCATTACACCCTTAAGGAATGGGTGATCATGTAGTATTTTGATGTGGTCTTCTTCAGACTTCAACATATGACTTTACTTGAGTCTTTTTGGTCTTCACAATTATTCTTCAACACTTGGACCTCTCGGGTATCTCATCAAGGCAAGCTTTTAAGCAACCTTCCATACACAGGATTGTTCTATAAATGGGTCCTCCATGCGTGCTCCCGTGCCCTCAATGTGACCACAATTGAGTTCTTCTTATGTTGGCCTCGCAGGATGTCTTCAAAAACTAAGGTGGCCATTCGACTTGTATCATCTCCCCCTTCTTGAAAAGGATTCAACCTCGAATCCAAACCTAGTAAATCCAAAGAGACGACAAAAAAATACAAACTCCTCATGGCATGAGGGTTAAGGTTATCACAACAAATCATCTCAACATGCCAAGGTTGCACATATTTACAATATAACCAATAATCTTTTAAATTAAATATTAAAAGTTCAATGAAAGATGCACAAAGGATTTGGTTATGGAATTTGCCAAAACTGATGCTTTTCTTGCCATGTAGACCAAGAAACAAGTTGGGCACATCAACATCATCAATTCTATATTTGGCGCCGGGGTCAAACGGGGAGAGTGGCCATAGACACGGGTCTAGACAATACTCCTATTTCCCATAGGCTTCACTTAAACTACACGACATACTCTTTACAATGGCATACATGTCATCAAAAAAAGTAGAGAGTAAAGAAAGGTATCACTCAAGTCAACTTTTACTAAGGTATCTTTATGTGTGTACTCACCACTAGTTTCAACATCATCACCATAAGTACTCTCAACAATAAGATCACACGTAGTAGAAGAAGTAATTTCAAAGCAATAGACATCTTCCCTTTCTGTAGAAGCACCCTCAAGTATACACATACCACCACCAAAGTTAAAGAAATTATTACTTAAGTCTTCATAAGAAGAAAGTAATTCATCCTCATAATCATCAAACATGGGTGGGTTGTTATACAAAGGATCACAACCACAATCAATTTTCAAGGAACAATCACTTATTTGGTTTCTTAAGAATAAAAGCAAGTCAAAATTATCATCACCCAATTGATCATTCTTTTCCAAGACCTCACATTCCCTTCCCTTAAGAGTACTCTCATCTTCCAAGAAAAGATTTCCATCTTTAGGAGGAATATTGTCACACCATAGTGGGTTGGCATATAGGTCATAGCTTTCAAGAAAAGATATACCTTCAACTTCATTCTCATCACTAGGTTCATTAAGAGTGAACTCATCATCTTCAAAACAAGATATTATCCTTAAAGAGAGAAGGATCTATCTATGAAGAGGATATAGAATATGAAAATCCATTCTCTAAAAGATCGTTATCAAGCATCAAAGATATTTCAAGCACATGGTTATCCTTATGAACAAACCATGCTAAAGGGGTTACTCCTATTTGTTTGATCAACATTTTCAACATCATCCCTCACTTGAGATCCATTAAACATATCACATACATCCTTAAGTGGTGGACAAATTTCACACATAAGTTGATCAACACAATACCCACAAGATGATGTACTATCATTCAACACATTAGCTTCAACACTAGGTGGACATAAATTGATCTTACAAGAAGATTCAATTCGGTCATCAATAGGATCAACTAATGTATCCACATTCACAATATGTACATTATCATCAAGGGGAAAATAATCAATAGATGATGTATTATCATTCAACACAATGGCTTCAACACTAGGTGGACTTAAATTGATCTTACAAGAAGAGTCAATTCGGTCATCAATAGGATCAACTAGTGTATCCACACTCATAACAAGTACATCATCAACAAGAGGCAAAGAATCAATAGACTCACAAATAGATAAGTTGACACTCATGTTCAATGGGCTACTAGCCACACAATCATCGTCCACATGTACAAAAGTGTATGAGTTTGCTATTTTACCTTTATGTTTTTGAGTACAATCTTCTTTTCCTTGGTTCGGATCATGGCAGCCCACTTTCTCCATTGAGAATCTTACATCATAAGGGAGTTTGTCAAGTTTTCTCCCTTGTTTTACCTCTTCATCTCTTTTTCCCAAATTGGGATTTAGTGCACTAAGCATTTGGCATATATCTTCAATAAAGCTATGAATATTATCATTGATACGATCAAACGTGGCATCAAAACTATAGGCAGCCATGGAAACTCTACCATAATCCTCAATTTGGATGGGTGGGTTTCGGATTTGAGGTCTTTGGGGAGGTGGGTTTGGCCTTTGGTTATTTGGTACTTGAACTTATGGTATTGGAGGTGGTTGATGGTACAGTCTTTGGTCCATGGGATTTGGCATTTGGTAAGTGATATGTTGCGAGGGGTATTAGGTTTGGATTTGGTGGTGGAGTTTGAGTTCCAAGTCCCTCTTGTTGGACTTGGTTAATTTGGTGATGTAATGGTCTTTGTAGGGTCCAGTTAGGGGATGTTTGGGGTGGGTTTAGTGGCTAGTTAAGTGAAGTATAGGATCTTTAGACTTGAGGTGTTTGGAATTGTGGAGATTTTGGTGGACATAGTCTATCAACCCTCGCTCTAATTCTAATTATGTCACCCCTCATTGAATCCATATCACTCCTTATAGCATTATTTTCTCTCTTCATTTCTCAACTCAAGGCCTCCATTTAGGCTATCAAAGCTCCCATAACATCATTTCCCAAAGGTTGGGAAGTAGTACCTTTGGTTTCCATGGAAAATGTACCTACGAATTGCAAAAAACAGCAAGCAAAATAACCTACAAAATGAGCAAATGAGTTAGTTCAAAAGCCTCACTTAACTCACACTCAACCTCACCTCACACTTGGCTTCATAAGTGTTGGAGAACCGGCAATACTTGGCAAGTTACTTGAGAGGTGAGAAGCTTTGAATCAGAATGGATCTTCGTTTGAAATGACTCAAAATAAGTGATGCATGAACTTGAACCAACAAAAATACTATGACTTGAAAATGAGAAAAGCACACAAAAATCGAAGACGCAAAACAACGGACTCTAATCTAACCAAATTAGTAGGTAATTACTAGCTTACTAATTAGGGAAAGAATTGACTTATAAGATACTAGAACAAAAAAAAACTAGAAACTAGAAAAATCTAATTTTAGGGTCGAACTTTGGTTGAGCACAAGTGATGATGTGGCACTACGTGGTTGGTTGTCACCCTTCAGAATTTTAACTTTTCCAAAAATTATTTTTGGCCAAACACCCTTAGGAAAGAAGAGAATTTAGTTTTGGGAGGGAAAATGTTCAAGTTTAAAGCCCTCTCAAGCTTCAAAATGGATGAGAAATGAATTGGTCCGCCCCTAATAATGCACTTGTACTTTGTTTGTCCACTCCTCTTTTTGGAAGATTGGAATATTCTTTGAATATGCTTTTGGACAAACAAATTTTTCACACTCTTTATTCCCCTTTTTTTGATCAAACAAGAACCTTGAATACTCTTCTTCACTAAGTTATGAAGATCATGGATGAACAAGATGAATATTCAAGCATTGACCAAGTTTGACCACCTAGCAAATGAGCTCCAAATTTGATTTTTTGTGGCCCTAGGTTCCTTATGTCAAAACAACTTAAACAAACCAAAAATTAAACACAAATCAATCCTAAATCACCAAGATAAAAATGTGTATAGCACAAAAAGCTTCAAAATCCCATAGCCATGGTGGATCTAAGCTTAAACTCAACCAAACTTCAATCTAAAAGTAGATCTAGACTCCCTAGGTGTTAGAGAACAAGAATCTAACACAAGAAACCTTCAAAACAAAGTAAAAATTTGTAGATATAAGACACTAAATTTGGATCTAACACAAGACAACACAAGACACCATTTTTTTTGTATTTTTTGATTTTTTGACTTTTTTTTGATGAGATTTTTTGTATAAGAACACTAAAACCAAGATTTAGGGATGTTGGAACAACAACAAGGCTTTGATACCAAATTATAGCCTAAAGGACTATCAAACACGAAATGGACACTAAAGGAACAAAAATCAGCAAGTTCACAAAGAGAAAACAACAAACTAGAAGGAGATGAAAAAGAAGAATTGCATGAAATTAAAGATAGATAGAGAGACACTCACTTCCAACAATGAATAGCACTAGAAGTTGTATCAAACCTCCAAACACATATCACCAAGGTAAGATCAAACCACTCTCTTAGGTGACCCAAAGAAAACACTCTTTCTCAAGCACACCTTTCTTGCCAAATTTCCCAATACAAGTGAAACCCTAACTTCAAATGTATTCAAGGAACCAATTTCGGGTTTGAGAGCTAAAACTACAAGACTAAAGCTACAATATAAGAATAATATCCAATTTCATCAAATTCTAATGAAAAATAAGCCTAAGGAGTCTATTTATACTTGTTACATTAAAGACCAAAATACTCTTAATGAAAAGGGGCTCCTATGGAGTGTAAAGAAAAAGCATAAAAAGACCATTACACCCTTAATGAATGGGTGATCATGTAGTGTTTTCATATGGTCTTCTTCACACTTCAACGTATGACTTTTCTTGAGTCTTTTTGGTCTTCACAATTATTCTTTAATACTTGGACCTCTCGGGTATCTCATCAAGGCAAGATTCCAAGAAACCTTCCATACATGGAATTATTCTATTGTGGGATTAAAATGGGTCCCCTATACATGCTCCCGTGGCATCAATGTGACCACAATTGAGTTCTTCTTATGTTGGCCGAGCAGGATGTCTTCAAAAACTAAAGTGGCCATTTGACTTGTATCAAGGCGCTAGGTGAAAGGCAACCGACAACTGCCATGAGAGTGGCTCGTATACTTTTTCTTAGTTTCTCGTAGTGTAGATGTTGTATTTTGCATTTTAATAACCCATGCATTTTTGGCACTTTGGATTGCATTGAATGAGTTTTGAAAAGGGTAAAGTGTGAAAGTTTACTTTGAAAATCCGAGCAAGAAAATTTTGTGAAAATTGAGTAAAATGTTGTACAAGGGAAAATAAGGAAGCAAAAACTGCTTTTAGTTACTGCGATCATGGCCACTATGCACGATCGCGGCTAAATTGATGCTCGTGGTCGTGGCCCATGACCACAGTCACGGTCATTTTAGTCATTTAACCCCTAGACTCCTTCATTTCCCTCACACTCCCTTTTTGAGATTTTACTCTCAAATCTAAGCTATATTATTGGACAATTTATACACTCTCGATCATCCTCCATAGACATCCCCCTTGCATCACAACTTCGGTAGGTGCCCTTGCTTTCATTCTGAAAAATAGGGCATTGAGTGCATAATTAAGAAAGGGCCTGAAGTTTTAACTGTTATGCTTTACATGTGGTCATACTTATTATTATTATGGTGTTGGTTGCTTGATTGAGGTATGCGCACAAGTGGGGAAACTGTAATACCCCAGGAAATTTTTCGTTGAAATTTTGTGCTTAAATGTGTTGGGTTCTATCTTCTAGAATAAATTATAAATTTTCTATGTGGAATGTCTTAGATTATGACCCACCATTGTGTAGAGTATTTAATAATCTTTCCAACGAAATATGGATCATCCAAAATGGACACCCGAGCGATTAGTTATGAACATTCCGATCGAACCATGAATAGTAGTGAACAGTAAAACATGCAGGAAAAAGTACTGAGGCCTGACGTATTTTTCTCCAACTTTAAATGATCATAACTCTTTGTACATAATAATCTGGGTGAGATACTATATATCAACAGAAAGATATGAGAGTCCCCTTTGTAATGAAATTGGTTTCATCTAATTTGGATATCGGAGTAAAACGTTATGGTTGATCTACTTTAGACTATCAAAAAAGTCCACCAAAGGACAGATTCGAGAATTATTTGATTTTTAGGGGCGTTTTGGTCATTCCCCCTCACTCAAAATCCGTCCAAACCCTATATTAAAGCCTATTAAAAGCATTATATGTTATATTTCATCAAATTCCCTCAAAAAGAAAACCTAAGCTCCTACATTCAACTTCAAGAACCTCCAAAGTTCACTATTAATTCTGCAAATTTATTCAAGATTCCAAGTTCCTAGTTCAAGAACTCCAAGTACCTCCAAAGTTCACCATTAATTCTGCAAATTTATTCAAGATTCCAAGTTCTTAGTTCAAGAACTCCAAGAACCATCATTCAAAGGCACGATTAACATCTCAAAAATGAGTATCGATCTAAAGTTCATCATTCAAGGTATGTGGGGTTTTTCAATAAGAACTCTCATTCGTTCTTGTGCCCAAAAGTAATTTTTTTTACAAAGGCATGATTTTTATTTGATTTTTTACGAATTTGAAGCATGAACCCATATCTTATGATGATTATTATGAAATCTTGATGTTTATGATTTTAAAAGATGAATTTACATGTGTGGAGATATAAAACATGAATCTTGAATGATATTTATTATGATTTTGATATTTAGGTCGTGAATTTCTATTGGAAATTGTGTTTTTTTGAGAAAGTGTGTGTTATAAGCACGTTGATGTTGAATATTTGAGATATTTTGAATGATTTGACCTTTTGGTCTTAATGGAGTTGTTTTGAACTCGAGTATGAAAGAAATCCACAATGTGATTGATTTTGATAGATGAGAAGCATGATGGCTCCCGATGTATATTTATATATTACTGAAATTGTTTTGTTATGGATTTTCTTTGAAATGATCTGAGCTAAGTCCGGGAGAAATCTTTAGCACTGAGTGGGAGGTATAAAGTGACCTTACTTCCCTAGAACTATGTGCCCCCGTAGGAGTGAGCCTGAGGCTGATTTATATAGTGATCACTAGTTTGTGTGGATTTGATATCGATAGTCCTACTTTGATGGCAAGGATAGGATGACTCTCCCCAACGTGGGTTGTACGTTGGACTCCATGTAGCTTACATCATTTATGTCGGTTATAGGATCTCCTAGTGTGTGTGTGTTTCCTTGTGTCTATGGTGAATGGTGAAGTAATTTGAAAGTGGAATTTTGAAAGTTATTCTTTCGAAAGATTTAAATGATATTTACATTACGAGAATTGATTTTCTTGATGAACTGAAAGTGATTGAAAAATTATATGATGACTCACATGTGTTATTGTACTTATTTCATCCTCTCATGATTATGATGATTTTCTTCGGGCTATGTGAGTCTTTCATACATCCTGTATATTTCTTATAAATATTTATGATGATGATGTTTATAAAACTGCATACACCCCCATATACTCAGTTCCTTTCCATGGTACTGACCCACATCTTCGGATGTGGGCTGTATTTTCTTAAAATGTAGGTTTAGGTGCTCATTTCCAGGTTCGACAGTGATTCTTCAGGCACGCTATTCTACATCCTCTGTCGTGGTGAGTCCTCATGTTTCGAGGACGTGATGTCTGATGTTGGTTTCACAAAATTATTTATATTTGATAACTGAGTATGAGTCAGTTGGGGCATGTCTCAATGGCTCGCTGGTTTTATTGATTTTCTTAGAGGCTTGTTAGACTAGTATAGACGTTGGGAGTTGACTAATAAGTCATATTTTGTAATCTTTCTAAAATTCATTTATTCTTGGATGATGATTACTCTATTTATATTTGAGGGTTATTTATGGAAACCCCATTGATTCATGTTGAACTGAATAAAAATGGCTCAAAGGGTTAGCTTGGGGCTACTTGTAGCCTCAAGCACCGTGTGACGCTCCGGGACCCGTTTTTGGGGCGTTACAAACTTGGTATTAGAGTCTAAGGTTTTAAGGTGTCCTAGGGAGTCTGACAAGCTGCGTTAAGTAGAGTCTTGATCATCGGTGTGTAGCGCGCCACATCTATGAGCAAGAGGCTACAAGAAGTTTTAGGAAAAATATGATTCTTTCTTTCAGAAGTCTATCATGCTTAAAGTGTCTCTCTCTGCTATTGATTCGTGCTCTTCTCTTTCAGAAATATACCTCCACATCGAGCGAGAAGAAATAATGATGGTCAGAAAACTCAACCCGCTGACCTATTAAATAAAAACGTATCTCATGCTGAATTTTGAGCAGCCTTTCAGGCGCTGGACCAAGCTGTTACTGCAAATATTCAAGCCAACCTAGCCCCGGCTCCACAACATTAGGGAGGTAATTCAGCTGCTGCCAGGATTCGTGACTTCATGCGGATGAATCCACTAGAATTCTATGGGTCCAAGTCTGATGAGGATCCACCACGATTATTTTTAGAGGAGGTGTGGAAGATTACTTAGGTGATGCATGTATCTGAGGAACATAGTATGGAGTTGGTTGCGTATTGGTTGAAAGACATTGCTTATGACTGGGTTGTTGCTTGGAGGAAAGGTAGAGGTGAGGGAGCTGTCCCTACAACCTGGCAAGAGTTCTAGGATGCATTCCTGGATAAATTTTAGCCTTTGGAGATGAGGGAGGCGAAGGTGGAAGAGTTTATGAACCTGCGATAGGGCTCTATGACTGTTAGGGAGTATTATCTAAAGTTCAATCAGTTGGCCAATTATGCTCCTGACTTAGTGGCTGATAATCGAGCTAGTATGAGTAAGTTTGTGACTGGAGTGTCTAGTTATGTGGTTAAGGAGTGTAGGTCTGCTATGCTGAATAGTGAGATGAATCTTTCTAGGCTGATGACTCATGCCCAATAAATTGAGGCAGGCAAGATTAAGGAGAGAGATAGAATGAAAGGGAATAAGAGAGCTAGGTTTGAGTAGCACGAACAGGGTCAGACTAGATCGCAGAGAGGGAGTAGCGCTCAGTATCAAGATCGTTCTTCTATGCCAGCACCGTCATCTGCTAGTGCCCCCGTGCCTAAAGATAGGCAGGAGCAAGGTAGCAGGTCATATGCATCCATGCCCAGTACAGTGCTAGCAATAAGCCAAATCGTCTCCTGTGTCCTAAGTGTGGTAGGGCTCATTTAGGTGAGTGTTGGGGGTAAGAAGAGGGGTTATTTACAGTGTGGTAACATGGGTCACAGAGTTAGAGATTGTCCATAGGATGGACAAGGGCGTCGTGACTGTCGCCCTCAGACCCAGACTCAGACTGTTAGTGCTCCAGTTCCAGCGACTCGCCCAGCCCCAGCTCAGGGCACCTCTTCTAGCAATGCTGGTGGGCAGCAACAGAATAGATTCTATGCTTTACCGTCACGCTAGGAATAGTAGGACTCTCCCGATGGTATTACTCGTATGCTTCGTATATTTCAGTTTGATGTGTATGCTTTGTTGGATCCTAGATCCAGTTTCTCATATGTTAAACCTTTGATTGCTGTGAATTTTGAAATGAGTCCTGAGATTATTCCTGAGCCTATCCTAGTTTCTACCCCAGTGGGGATTCGATTGTTGCCTAGAAAGTGTATAAAAAGTTCGTTCTTCATAGAGTCTTGTTGGCTGATCTGATTGAGTTAGACATGGTAGATTTTGATGTGATTCTGGGTATGGACTGGCTGTATTCTTCTTATACCTCTATTGATTGTCGGATCCGAGTGGTCAAGTTTCAGTTTCCGGCTGTATCTATGTTTGAGTGGTCTGGGAATTCTGTGTCACCCAAGAGTCATTTTATCTCTTACCTCAAAGCTAGAAAGCTTATTTCCAAGGGGTGTATTTACCATTTGGTTAGAGTCAAAGAAACTAAGTTTGAGACTCCAACTCCCCAGTCTGTTAATATCGTCAATGAGTTTTCTGATGTCTTTCTGGATGATCTCCCAGGGATACCTCCTGATAAAGAGATAGAGTTTGGGATTGATATTCTTCCCGATACTCAGCCCATTTCTATTTCTCCTTACCATATGGCCCTTGTAGAAGAACTTAAGGAGTTGAAACAGCAACTCAAAGATCTTCTAGATAAGGGTTTCATAAGGCCCAGTGTTTCTCCTTGGGGTGCTTCTATGTTGTTTGTGAGAAAGAAAGATAGATCTTTGCGTATGTGCATTGATTACCGCTAACTGAATAAAGTCACCATAAAAAATAAGTACCCCCTTCCGAGAATAGATGATTTGTTTGACCAATTGCAAGGTGCAAGTTATTTCTCAAAGATAGACCTTCGTTCCGGCTATCATCAACTCAAAATTAGGAGTGTGACATCCCAAAAACCGCTTTCTGAACTCGTTATGGCCATTTTGAATTTCTTGTTATGCCTTTTGAGTTAACTAATGCCCCAGTAGCTTTCATGGACCTTATGAATCGAGTGTTCAGACCATATTTGGATATGTTTGTCATAGTGTTCATCGATGATATACTGGTGTACTCCCGTAGTGAGGATGAATATTTTGATCATCTCTGAACTGTCTTGCGAACCCTTAGAGATCACAAGTCGTTTGCTAAGTTCAATAAGTGTGAGTTTTGGCTAAGGTCAGTTGCTTTTCTAGGTCATATCATTTCTTTTGAGGGTATTAGAGTTGATCCCCAAAAGACCGAAGCTGTTAGAAATTAGCCTAGACCTATTTCTCCGATTGATAGCTGAAGTTTCTTGGGTTTAGCTGGCTATTACAGCCATTTTGTTGAGGGTTTCTCCTCTATAGCGTCTCCTGTGACTTGATTGACCCAAAAAAAAGTGAAGTTCTTGTGGTCCAAATCTTATGAGAAGAGTTTTCAGGAGTTGAAGACTCAACTCACTTCAGCCCCTGTTTTGACTTTGCCTAATGGTGTTGATGGTTTTGTGGAGTACTGTGATGCTTCGAGAGTTGGGTTGGGTTGCGTATTGATGCAAAAGTGTAAGGTGATAGCTTATGCTTCTAGACAGTTGAAACCCTATGAGAAAAATTACCCCACCCATGAACTTGAGTTGGCTGCTATTGTGTTTACTTTGAAAATCTGGAGACACTATTTGTATGGTGTCCATGTTGATGTTTTCACTGATCATAAGAGTCTGGAGTATGTGTTTACCCAGAGAGAATTGAATCTTAGGCAGAGACGATAGTTAGAATTGTTAAAGAACTATGATATAAGTGTGCTGTACCATCCAAGCAAGGCCAACGTTGTGGTGGATGCCCTAAGTAGAGTATCCATGGGCAGTGTTTTGCATGAGGTAGAAGGTAAGAAAGAGTTGGCTCGTGCTATACATCGTTTGGCTAGATTGGGGGTTAGGTTGTTTAACTCTACTGAAGGTAGTATATGGGTTTAGAGTAGTTCGGAATCCTCCTTGGTTTCGAAAGTAAAGGAAAAGCAATACTTAGATGCTAATTTGGTCAGACTGAAGGAGTTAGTCAAGGACCAAAAAGTAGAGGTTTTCTCCCAAGGGAGAGATGGTGTGTTGAGATTGCAAGGTAGATTGTGTGTCCTGAATGTTGATGATCTGAGACAGAGGATTATGGATGAAGTGCACGGGGAGCGATATTCTATTCATCCTGGTGCCACCAAGATGTACCGAGACTTGCGGGAAATCTATTGGTGGAGTGGCATGAAAAAAGATATAGCAACATTTGTAGCTAAGTGTGAAACATGCCAACAGGTTAAGGTTGAACACCAAAGACCTGGTGGTATGATGCAAGAGTTTAGTATTCCCACCTGGAAGTGGGAAGAGATAAATATGGACTTCATGATTAGTTTACCTCCTTCCCGATGCCATCATGATTCCATTTGGGTTGTGGTTGATAGGTTGACTAAGTCTGCTCATTTTTTGCCCGTTCATACTTCATATACTGCTGAGGATTACACTAGATTGTATATCCAAAAGCTAGTCAGACTGCATGGAATTTCCTTGTCTATCATTTTGGATAGGGGTACTCAGTTCACTTTGCAATTTTGGAAAGCTTTTCAGAAGGGTCTTGGTACCCAAGTGCTTTTGAGTTCTGATTTTTATCCACAGACCGATGTTCAGGCTGAGTGGACCATCCAAACCTTAGAGGATATGTTGAGAGCTTATGCACTTGACTTTAAGAAAAGCTGGGATGATCACTTACCAATGATAGAGTTTGCTTACAATAACAGTTTCCACTCTAGTATTGGCATGGCTTCGTTTGAAGCCTTATATGGGAGGAAGTGTAGATCAACCATAGGTTGATTCGAGGTGGGTGAAGCGGCTATGAGTGGTCCTGATTCGGTATTTGAGGCTATGGAAAAAGTTAAGTTGATTAGAAAAAGGTTGAAAACTGCTCAGAGTCATCAGAAGTCATTTGCGGATGTTAGAAGGAGAGACCTTGAGTTTGAAGTTAGTGACCTAGTGTATCTGAAAATTTCACCCATGAGGGGGGTAAAGAGATTTGGAAAGAAGGGGAAGCTTAGTCCCCATTATGTTGGTCCTTACAAAATTCTTAGCCGTGTTGGTAAGGTAGCTTATGAGGTCGAGTTACCTTCCGAGTTGTCCTCTGTTCATCCAATATTCCATGTCTCCATGCTTAGAAAGCATATTAGTGATGCTGTGGTAGTGGATTCCTCTGTGAGTGTTGACATTCAAGAAAATCTTTCTTTTGATGAGATTCCTGTTGAGATTCTTGATTTCAGTGTCCGAAGACTAAGGAACAAAGAAATTCCCTTGGTCAAGGTGTTGTGACGAAACCAATCTGTTGAGAGTGCAACTTGGGAAGCTGAGGCGGATATGCGATCCAAGTACCCGCACCTATTTTTAGTGAACTCCGATCAAGTCGAAGGTACCGTTCTTTCCTAAATCATACACTTTTGATAAAAGTTGCAGCAGTTCAACTGTAATTTATTATGTGTTCAGCTGTAGTTTCTTGAATTTATGCATTCTATGTTGCATTCGGAGTGAGAAACAATGTGGTGATGAGTCTAACGAATGGTTTCAGCTGTATGCTCTATTCTCTATCTAATCTTGGCATGTCTAGCATCATTCGAGGATGAATGTTTCCACGGGGGGATGATGTAATAACCCAGGAAATTTTTCGTTGAAATTTTGTGCGTAAACGTGTTGGGTTCTATCTTCTAGAATGAATTATAAATTTTTCATGTGGAATGTCTTAGATTATGACCCACCATTGCGTAGAGTATCAAATAAGCTTTCCAACAATATGTGGATCATCCAAAATGGACACCCAAGCGATGAGTTATGAACATTCCGATCGAACCGTGAATAGTAGTAAACAGTAAAACGTGCAGGAAAAAGTACTGAGGCCTGACGTATTTTTGCTCCAAATTTAAATGATCATAACTCCTTGTACATAATGATATGGGTGATATAATATATATCAACAGAAAGCTCTACGAGTCCTCTTTCCAATGAAATTGGTTTCATCCAATTTGTCTATCGAAGCAAAAAGTTATGGTCGATCTACTTCATCCTATCAAAAGCAAATTTTTGGATCAACTTCAAATGATCATAAATCCTCGTACGCAATGATCTGGGAGAGATACTATATATCAACACAAAGATATGAGAGTCCTCTTTGTAATGAAATTGGTTTCATCCAATTTGGATATCGGAGTAAAATGTTATGGTTGATCTACTTCAGACTATCAAAAAAGTCCACCAACGGACAGATTTGAGAATTATTTGATTTTTAGGGGAGTTTTGGTCATTCCCCCTCATCCAAAATCCGTCCAAACCCTATATTAAAACCTATTAGAATCATTATATGTTATATTTCATCAAATTCCCTTAAAAAGAAAACCCTAAGCTCCTACATCCAACTTCAAGAACCTCCAAAGTTCACCACTAATTCTGCAAATTTATTCAAGATTCCAAGTTCCTGGTTCAAGAACTTCAAGAACCTCCAAAGTTCACCATTAATTCTGCAAATTTATTTAAGATTCCAAGTTCCTAGTTCAAGAACTCCAAGAACCATCATTCAAAGGCACGATTAACATCTCAAAAATGAGTATCGATCTAAAGTTTATCATTCAAGGTATGTGGGGGTTTTCAACAAGAACTCTCTTTTGTTCTTGTGCCCAAAAGTAATTTTCTTTACAAAAGCATGATTTTTATTTGATTTTTATAAATTTGAGGCAGGAACCCATATCTTATGATGATTACTATGAAATCTTGATATTTATGATTTTGAAAGATGAATTTACATGTGTGAAGATATAAAGCATGAATCTTGAACGATATTATTATGATTTTGATATTTGGGTCGTGAATCCCCATTGGAAATTGTGTTTTTTTTGCGAAAGTGTGTGTTATAAGCACGTTGATGTTGAATATTTGAGATATTTTGAATGATTTGACCTTTTGGTCTCAATGGAGTTGTTTTGAACTCGAGTGTGAAAGAAATCCACAACGTGGTTGATTTTGATAGATGGGAAGCATGATGGCTCTCGATGTATATTTATATATTACTAAAATTTTTTTGTTGTGGATTGTCTTTGAAATGATCTGAGCTAAGTCTGGGAGAAATCTTTAGCACCGAGTGGGAGGTATAAAGCGACCTTACTTCCCTAGAACTACGTGCCCTCGTAGGAGTGATCCTGAGGCTTATTTATATAGTGATCACTAGTTTGTGTGGATTTGATATCTATAGTCCTACTCCGATGGCAGGGATAGGACGGCTCTCCCCAACGTGGGTTGTACGTTGGACTCCATGTAGCTCACATGGTTTATGTCGGTTATAGGATCTCCCAGTGTGTGTGTGTTTCGTTGTGTCTATGGTGAATGGTAAAGTGATTTAAAAGTGGAATTGTGAAAGTTATTCTTTCGAAAGATTTAAATGATATTTACATTATGAGAATTGATATTCTTGATGAACTGAAAGTGATTGACAAATTATATGATGACTCACATGTGTTATATTACTTATTTCATCCTCTCATGATTATGATGATTTTCTTCGGGCTATGTGAGTCTTTCATACATCCTGCATATTTCTTATAAATATTTATGATGATGATATTTATAAAACTGCATACACCCCTATATAATCGGTTCCTTTCTATTTTCTCGGAATGTAGGTTCAGGTGCTTAGTTCCAGGTTCGACAGTGATTCTTCAGGCACACTATTCTACATCCTCTGTCGTGGTGAGTCCTCATGTTTCGAGGACGTGATGTCTGATCTTGGTTTCACGGAATTGTTTACATTTGATAACTGAGTATGAGTCAGTTGGGGCATGTCTCAATGGCTCGCTGGTTTTACTAATTTTCTTAGAGGCTTGTCAGACTAGTATAGATGTTGGGAGTTGATTAATAAATCATATTTTATTATCTTTCTGAAATTCTTTTATTCTTGGATGATGATTACTCTGTTGATATTTGAGGGTTATTTATGGAAACCCCGTTGATTCATGTTAAACTGAATGAAAATGGCTCAAAGGGTTAGCTTGGGGCTACTCGTAGCCTTAAGCACCTTGTGATGCTCTGGGACCCGTTTTCGAGGCGTTACAAAAACCTTGAGTACCCAATACTATGTACAATAGATAAATGTAATATGCACACCTTGTGTTTGTTAAACTTCTCAAATAAACTTTAATAGTAGCATTTACTTTTGAAGGGCACATTCACACACACCGGTAGCATTGTTCATATAACCTTCATTTGTACACATATGGTAGAAGATGTTGGTTGTCTTGAATTATGAAGAAGTTAAACATGCAAAACTGACATGGAACCATCCTCAGGTGTCGTGATTGCGGTCATAGACTGCGATCGCGGTAACGCAGATGTGGCTCTTATACTTTGATCACGGTAAATGAGAGAAGGTTCCTATCATGTCAAAAAAACCATGTAGTCCCAATTTTAGGCAGGAAATCCCTAACAGCTAGTCCAATGAACTTTAAGGTTCAATCAGCACAACTTGCATGATTCAAATGACATTGAAAGATATAATATGTGTTTAGTGCTTTCAGGACAATCTCATGAAAAAGTTGATCAAATCCGATTCATGGAACCTGAATGCCACACTCACTTCTATAGTGATCTTTTAAAGAAAAAGTTTCTGCTTGAAATAGGAATTTGTTTGGAGAATGTACCGGAGAATCTACCGACTGTTCGTGACAAACTTGAAGCTACAGGGTGGAGGTGCTTTACCCTTGATCCATGCCTTTCAAATAAGCAATGGGTCCATGAATTTTACACCAATATTAGTGAAGTATCTTTCTCAGACCCACTCAATGTGTTTGTAAAAATTAGGGGAAGTTGGTGAAAGTTATGGTTAAGCAAATCATTGATGTTTATGGGATCAAGCAGGAAGACATTGGTGAGTTCAAGGAGAAGGATTGTAAATTGGGGAATTGGTTGGCACAATGGCTATGTACCAGAAAGGAAGTTTCGTGCACCAAGACTAAAAGCAATATTGCACATCATTTATAGATGAGTTTCTCCTTGCATCCACATGACGGCTATTCCTGAATTGCGTGCTCCGATGGTTACTTGTATTCTAGACAACATCCCTTTGGATGTTGGTCAACTTGTGATCAATGAAATAGATTACTTCAAAAACCATGATGGTACAAATCTATTTTACCCCTCTCTGATTACTGAGTTATGCAAGAGAGCAGGGGTGGAAGAATATGCTAGTGATACATGGGTGCATACTAGTGACCCATCTACCTATTGAGGATTTAAGGAGAGGGCGCACCAGGCAAAATCAAGAAAAGAAAGATCAACTTGGAAGAGCCAACATATAGCAAACCTAAGACTTATAGTCCAACCACTATGGGACCTCTTGAAGAAATTGGAGCTAATATTATAACCATTAAAGAGCTTGTGGCTAGCTTTCCTCAAAGGCGAGGAGATCCCTCCACCACCTATCACTCGTATGTGTCATGTGTTGGTTTTGATAGACTGAAGGACTATCAAACACGAAATGGACACTAAAGGAACAAAAATCAGCAAGTTCACAAAGAGAAAACAACACACTAGAAGGAGATGAAGAAGAAGAATTGCATGAAATTAAAGATAGATAGAGAGACCCTTACTTCCACCAATGAATAGCACTAGAAGGTGTATCAAACCTTCAAACAAAAATCACCAATGTAAGATCAAACCACTCTCTTAGGTGACCCAAAGGAAACACTCTTCCTCAAGCATATCTTTCTTGCCAAATTTCCTAATACAAGTGAAACCCTAACTTCAAATATTTTCAAGGAACCAATTTTGGGTTTGAGAGATAAAACTACAAGACTAAAGCTACAATCTAAGAATAATATCCAATTTCATCAAATTCTAATGAAAATACAAGCTAAAGGGTCTATTTATACTTATTACAACCAATGACCAAAATACCCTTAATGAAGGGTGCTCCTTTGGAGTGTAAAAATAAGTCATTAAAAGACAAGAATACCCTTAATGAATAGGTGCCTATGTGTTGTAGGAATTCCTCTTTCTCTCTTTATTTGAACAAAGCTTTGTAATGTCTCCAAAAGGGTCTTCTAGTACTTATAAATTTCGAAGCTTGTTCCTTTAAGAAGTCCTTGCAATCCTTATGCACTTTAGGCTTATATCAGTTTGGCCCTCTGCTAATGTGGACAAGATACTCTTTAGGTGCCATCTACTTTAGTGTACAAGATGTTTCTTAAGAGACCTGGGTTGGGTATGCCTTGGACACTAAAACAGCCTTCGTTAAAGTGACCAAAGGTCTGCTTTAGAGGATTCATCAGCTGACTTCAATACATACTGAAACTTTGAATTTCCCAAGTTTCTATCGACCCTTCATGATTTATTTAGAATCTCATGAATGTAAATAAACTATACTACCCTATAAAATTAAACATCCTAGACTCAATGGGACCATCAAAATTTCCATCTAGGGTCGTTTCAATGAAATATAGGCCTCACACCCTAGGACCAATTTTATCAATTTCGACTAATAGCCCCAAATGATTATGAATTCATTAGGAACCAAATCATAGGTACCCCTAGCATAAAATTTATATTTTACAGTTAATGGAGTTGTCAGAACTAGAATAAGTGGTCGTTAAACTTAAGTTTACACTCGATAACCAATCCTTATATAACAAAGACTTCAAAATTAGGAATTGTCTCTAAAAACCAAATAAATTTCTCGATAACTGAACTATTAACTCCAACAATTAATAATTGACTTAGGGAAACTATAGGAAAGCTCTAAATAGTGAAGAAGTTTGGCAATGCAAAAAATGACCTAGAGAGTCATTACAATACTGTCGGGCCATAACCTAAGTTCAAGTAGGTGCTTGCTTTAGGTTGTGTTTTTGAGAGTTGTAGTGGTTTCTATCATCATTCCTAAGATAGGTTGCTTTAGAGTAACAACCTTTTGGAAGTAAATTAGTACAAAGATTCTTCTTAGACAGTTACTTGGATAGGGTTGAGTACCCATGTCGGCTTATTTTTATTTTAAATCATGACATTGGACTTGATAAATTGATTATGAATCATGGATACTACTATATATTGCTTCTTATGAGTTTCAGTTCAAGTTCGACTACTGGTTTATTATTTATATTCTATTTGTTTCAATTTTAGTCTGTCACTTGGTATAATATTTATCCTTTGTTAGTTCTAGTGTGATCTCGACATTTATTATTATTGTTAATATTTATTAGTTATGGTTATGGTCGGAGGAGTATTATACAGTACACATATCACACCTTGACTCACTTTAGTTTCCTTACTATTATAAATGGCTTTATAATAGAATTATACTTTGCTTGTATCGATCATGCTTATGGATGCTCGGTTCAATTTAATTCACCTTCTGTGTAACGTCTAGGCTTATACGATCCAATTAGGCTATAGCTAGGCATTTATTCTACATTTGAGTTATTTATATTCAGTTTACTGTTGTCACTTAGAATAGTCTATTATTTAATTTCTACCCTTATTTAGTGTCTTTAGTATCACACATTATTTATGATTTTAATGTAATTTAGCATAGTTGCTATATGATTCCTATCGAGTACCTATTTTATTGAACTCATACTGTGCTTGTTTACTTTTTCCTTGATGTAGATCCAGGTATCTTTCATCATTATTGAAGTTGATCTCAGGTATAGTGAACAAATTTCTCAAGTCATGATGACCCCTACTTTAACCAACCAGTAGGTAAGACAAGTTATAGACTGGAACACTAAGTTATAGGCTAACAGATGGAAGATAAAGGGAAACAAGAATGAAATAAAGAATGAAAAATAATAAGAAAATCAAAAGAGACATACATATATAACATATTGTAAAAGAGAGAGAAGATGACAAAAATATACAAAAGAAATGCCTCCAAGATCTGGTAAGACCGGTGGAAGAGCCACTATAACAGAAAAGAAGAGTACTAGACAATATCAAAAATATATATTCATACTGATAAGAGTCTGAAAATGCAAAAGACTATCACTATTGTAGAAGAAGGAGGATTAACTCTGAACACTAGAAAGCTCACCTAATCTTTTAATTAATATCAGGGATCAAGGATAACGTCAGGGAAGTGGCTCATACTTGAATCTACATTAGGTAAAAGTTATAAAACTGTAGTATGAATACAAAAACAATGGATACTCAGTAGGCGTCTGTAACATCCCATATTTTTCTTGTACTTATTCAAATTATATAGAACCTAGTATGGTATTATAGGATAGGTAACGGGTGAGGTTTGTTATGCAAATATTAATGGCATAGATAGAATTATATATGCTTCACTTGTAGTATCTATGTGATGTGACCAAGTTAACATCGATACAACTATTTAAACTTGGGATCGTAATCTAGTATTTGAATCTAAAGTTTAAAGTGACCAAGTGTGTATAAGTATAAGGTTAGATTAAAGGGATTAGGAGCTGAAAATGGAACAAAATGTTGAGGTGCTTGCTTGACTTAATTAAGCTAGTAGGTAAGTCACCTACTTGAACTATTTGGACCAAATTAATGGACATATGGCTATGGACCATATTTGGGCCTATACTAATGTAATGTACTCATTTGGGCTCAAATTGTATAGAAGAGAAATAAAATAGGTAAAAAAGCCCAATACTCAAATCTGCCAAGGCCTTATAACTTTGGATCCAAAAAAAGACCAATATATTGGGCAAGTAGATACATCATTCACTTGATAAAATATGGGCTAATTAGGGTCAAGAAATCCAGCCAAAGAGCAGCTCCTTTGCATAGATTGAAATCAGCAATTTTTTCTCATTTTTAACTTAGACAAAAATTTCTGCTTCTAGGTTTTTCTCTCTTGTTCTCTGTTGGCTATGAAGTGACCCTATCTTCCCACAAAAGTTCTTGGAATTGACCTTCCTCCCAAGATAAAGGTAAGTGAGCAATTCATGAGCTTGTACTAAGGAAACTATGTGTTGTTCAAGATTAATTTCTGGATAGCACTGTCAATAAGTTGGACAGTCCATTGTTCTTAGTTATTAAGGGATTTCTTTCTTTCTCTTTTGGTGTATGTGTGAAGGGATTAAGCTATTGAAGATATACAAATTAAGAGGCTAAACTAACAAGGAAATCAAGGTATGTTTTCTGTCCACTTTTATCCTTTTCCTATATACATGTGTTGGTAGAAGATTGAACATATTTGGTTGTTATTAAAGGATGATTGGGGTGTTGTTTGCGGACTATTTTGTATGTTTGTTTTATGGGCTGCCAGGTTGATATTGGAGAAAGGTGTGGTTAGTTAGTAATGAAATATAGAAGAAAGGTGTGGTGGTACACCACCGAACTAATTGTTGTATTTGTCACTGCCCAATTTATTTTGTGTGTAGGTTGGAGGGTGTAACAAAGCTGATGTGGTTTTGGTGATCTTATGAGGAAATGTGTGGTATATGGGTGTAATTGGAGGAGAAAAGGGTTAAAATAACGCCCTTGATTGATGGATTACGTGTGTACTGCCCGGTTACTATTTTGGTGAAGTTAAGTAGCCTAAACATGTTGGTTGGTGCTAATACTAGTTTCGGAGTTATATAACCAGGTATGTAAGGCATACTATATATTTGGTACTCTTTGGCAAGAGATTGAACATTGGTTCCGTCAAGTAAGTTTCCAAGGTTGTCCTGTAACAAGTGACACCTAATAGCAGCGTATTGTATCCTATGAAGCCAACGACCTTGTTCCCACTCTCTAATATATCAAAACTCCTCAATACATGTTTATTATCAAACCTGAATATCTATCTTAATTTGAAAATTTCAGGAGTTCTCCATATACAAAATTAAGACCCATGTGTTATTTTAAGCTCCTAAACACTTCATTTGTGTGCCAACAACTCCCTACCTCATTTTTGTTGCATTAAGTGCCTATTTACATGTTTCTTAGCGTCAGGTTATTATTTCAAGGCACCATAAACTGATGACCACCAAAGTAACAATCTCAAAAGCTAAATAAACTAACGCAAATCTATAAAAATGAGTGGCAGCTCAGGGGCATAAGCCTAGCATGGGCCGATCTCAATACCTTTATATATGGATGGCATCTCAGGGGCATAAGCCTAGAAAGGGCCAATCCCAATCTTCTTATGTTGGTGGCAGCTCAGGGGCGTAAGCCTAGCATGGGCCGATCCTAATTTATCTATTTACCACTGATTAGCTGGTCATTTGCATTATATATGGCTTACAAAGATTATGAAGGAAGAAAGTAAAAATGAAGAAAGAAACGTAATGTATGTATTCTCATAAGTGTTTATAAAGGTGGTCTACTAGTACTACTTATATCTGATTTCTATTGAGTTTTTGTATCATGTGTTGTTACCTTCATCCTTGCATACCCAGCACATATTTTCGTACTGACGTCCCTCACGAGGGACCTGTATTTTATGCTGCAGGCATAGGTATTTCAGTTCATACACCTCATTAGTAGGAGCACAACTATTCGGTGACTATTGGTGAGCTCCAGGTAAATTCGAGGCTTTCCGAGTCTGTTCCATATATTTTGGTATTATGCAGAAGGTTAAGAGTAGGGAGGGGGTTTGTCCCGACCCTAACTAAGTATATGTTTATTTTAGAGGCTTTGTAGACTAATGTTAAGTTATGATCGTATTTGTCTTTAGATGTGGTGGCCCCAACGGCCTAGCGTTGTATATATAAGTTTGTGCTTGCCTATGTAATTATTCTCATCGATACAAAATATCATGTTGGTTAGAACATTTGGTTGTCATAGTTATATGCATGAGAAGTACAAGGTTATGAATTGGTTTTCTCGGGCCTTTACAGCTACGGGTGCCTGTCCGCCCCAATAGAAGTTGAGGCATGACAAAAGTGGTATTAGAGCAGGTCGTCCTAGGGTATCTACAAAGCCGTGTCTATATAGAGTCTTGTTTATCGGCGTGTTGTGCACCACATCTATAAACAGGAGGCTATGTGACATTTTAGGGTTGTCTCTTTTTCTTCATATCTTAGATCGTGCAATAGAGCCTATATTGAAGGTGAAGTCATATTTAACCATTGAACCTATTTTTTTCCTCTTATTATAGTAAGAATGCCGATTACAAGAAGGAGTAAGAATATAGGTAAGCGGATAGACGAGGCTACAGGGTAAGGGACCATCAAATCACCACCTAGACGAGCTAATCAAAATTAGGCTCAAGCTGTGTTTGTGTCCCAAACTTCTTCTACTCCTCCATCTCCAGAAGAGCTAAGCTGGAGAAGAACCGCATCCTCAGAACCACCTATTAATGCTACTGACCAAGATCTAAGGAATGCGGTGCAATTATTGGCTCGTATAATTGCTGGACAAGATTAAGGACTAGCTATTTCAACCACAGGTTCTAGTGGTGCAGATAGGGTAGCTAGCCTACAAACGTAGTATTTCCTAAAATTAGATCCTCCTACGTTCACTGGATCAGATCTTAATGAAGACCCACAGGACTTTATTTATCAAATCCAAAGAGCTCTAGATGTCATACATGTATCGGGTAAAGAGAAAGTTGAGCTAGCAGCATATAGATTGAAAAGGGTGGCAATACTTTGGTAAGAAGATTGGAAATGATCTAGGGGTATCGATGCACTTTTATCTACTTGGAATGAGTTCAAAAAGGAATTTCTTGATCATTACCTTCCATTTGAGATCCGAGAAGCCCGTACAGATCAGTTCCTGAATCTTCGCCAAGGAAATATGAGCGTGAGGGAGTACATCCTCCGGTTTAACTCTTTGGCTAGGTATGCTTCTAATATAGTAGCTACTATAGATGATAGAGTTCATCGATTTATGGATAGGTTGGATCCATATTTGGTTAGAGATTGTACTATTGCTACTTTGAAAAAAGACATGGATATAGCAAGGATACAAGCTTTTGCATAAAAAATGGAGGATCAGAGGTAAAATAGAAGAACACAAGAATTGGAAAGAGGATATTCCAAGAGGGCTAGAACTACGGGGTAGTTCATGGCACCCCAAGGAGAGTTTAGGCCTCAGTTTCCTAATAGACCTCCTAGGCCATTATCTTCTTATTCAAGGGTCTAAAGGTAACCTGTTTGGTTAAATAAATGAGAGATAGAGTTCATGAACAACAGGGTATCAAGAGCAAGGAAGTATAAGCCAATTAAGGCCTCCTTGACAGCCATGTAAATAATGTGGAAAGCTTCATTTAGGTGCATGTTGGTTTGGGACAAATGCTTGCTTTTGGTGTGGTACGTCAGGACATATGATGAGAGAATGTCCTCAAAGGGGCATAGGTGGTATGGCATGACCTACTGGATCAGCCGTTGTATCATCATCATCAGTGCCTTATTCAGGTAGAGGTGTACAGCCTATGGGTCGTGGTAGAGGTGCTAAAGGAGGAGCTAGCTCTAGTGGAGTTTAGAATCGTACATATGCTTTAGTGGATCGACAAAATTCAGAGGCTTATCCAGATGTGGTTACAGGTACATTTTCCATCTTTTCATATAATTATATGCATTAATTGATCCGGGTTCTACATTATCATATGTCACTCCATTGGTTGCTGGAAAGTTCAAAAAAATACCAGAATTGCTAGTTAAGCCATTTGAAGTATCTATACCGATTGGTGAATCTGTTATAGCTAAGAGAGTGAATCAAAATTGTATAATAACTATTTGCGATCGCGATACAATGGCTGCTGACCTTGTTAAGTTATAAATGGTAGATTTTGATGCTATAATGGGTATGGATTGGTTGGCTTCTTGTTATGCCACAGTAGATTGCCGAATGAAGAGGGTGTGTTTCCATTTTCCAAGGGAGGCAGTCCTTGAATGGAGAGGTAATATTAGTGTACCAAGAGGTAAATTTATTTCTTATTTTAAGGCGAAAAAGATGATTTCCAAGGGTTACATATGTCATCTGGTTAGAGTGAAGTATACAAATGCGGAGACAACAACTCTTCAAACTATTCCCGAGGTAAATAAATTTCCTGATGTATTTCCTGAAGATCATTTGGGTTTGCCTCCAGAACGAAAGGAGGAGTTTGGTATCGATGTAATTCCAGGTAATAGACCACCTAGGCCATTTTCTATAACATCCCGTATTTTGCTTGTAGATATTTTAATTATATGGAACCTGGTATGGTATTATAGGATAGGTAACTACTGAGGTTTGTTATGCCATAGTAATGACAAGATAGAATTATATATGCTGCCCGTGCAGTTTTTATGTGATGCGACCAAGTTAACATCGATACAACTATTTAAACTTGGGATCATAAGCTAGTATTTGAATCTAAAGTTTAAAGTGACCAAGTGTGTGTAAGTTTAAGGTTGAGGTGCTTGTTTGACTTAATTAAGCTAGTAGGTGAGTCACCTACTTGAGCTATTTGGATCAGATTAATGGACATATGGCTATTGACCAGATTTGGGCCTATACTAATATAATGTACTCATTTGGGCTCAAATTGTATAGAAGAGAAATAAAATGGGTAGAAATGCCCAATACTCAAATCTGCCAAGGCCCAAGTTAAAGAGAAGAAAAGATGGGAAAATGGGTAGCTAATCAGCAATTTTTGCTCATTTTTAACTTAGACAAAAAAAATTTAGCTTCTTGGTTTTTCTCTTGTTCTCTCTTGGCTGTGAAGTAACCCTATCTTCCCACAAGGGTTCTTGGAATTGACCTTCCTCCCAAGATAAAGGTAAGTGAGTAATTCGTGAGCTTATAAAAAGGAAACTATGCGTTGTTCAAGATGAATTTCAGGACAGCCCTCTTTATAAGTTGGATAGTCCATTGTTCTTACTTATTAAGGGATTTCTTTCTTTCTCTTTTGTTGTATGTGTGAAGGGATTAAGCTATTGAAGAGATACAAATTAAGAGGCTAAACTAACAAGGAAATCAAGGTATGTTTGCTTTCCACTTTTGTCCTTTTTCTATAAACTTGTGTTGGTAGAAGATTGAACATATTTGGTTGTTATTAAAGGATGATTGGGGTGTTGTTTGCGGACTATTTTGTGTGTTTATTTTATGGGCTGCCAGGTTGATGTTGGAGGAAGGTGTGGTTAGTTTGTAATGAAATATAGAAGAAAGGTGTGGTGCTACACCACCGAACTAATTGTTGCATTTGTTACTGCCCAATTTATTTTGTGAGTTGGTTGGAGGGTGTAATGAAGATGATGTGGTTTTGGTGATCTTATGAGGAAATGAGAGGTATGTGGGTATAATTGGAGGAGTAAAGGGTTAAAATAACGCCCTTGATTGACGTATTACGCGTGTACTGCCCGGTTACTATTTTGGTGAAGTTAATTAGCCTAAACATGTTGGTTGGTTGGTAATACTAGTTTACCATATATTCTATTGTAGATAGGTAATCTAAAAGGCGGGAAGTCAAGTCGGGTTAGTTTCGGAGTTATACAACCAGGTAGGTAAGGCATACTCTATTTGGTACTTTTTGGCATGAGATCGAACATTGGTTCCATCAAGTAAGTTTCCTAGGTTGTCCTGTAACAAGTGACACCTAATAGAAGCATATTGTATCCTATGAAGCCAACGACCTTGTTCCCACTCTCTAACATATCAAAACTCCTCAATACATGTTTATTATCAAACCTGCACATCTATCTTCATATGAAACTTTCAGGAGTTCTCCATTTACACAATTAAAACCCATGTGTTATTTTAAGCTCCTAAACACTTCATTTGTGTACCAACAACTCCCTACCTCATTTTTGTTGCATTAAGTGCCTATTTACATGTTTCTTAGTGTCAGGTTATTATTTCAAGGCACCATAAAGTGATGACCACCAAAGTAATAATCTTAAACGCTAAATAAACTAACATAAATCTGTAAAAACGAGTGGCAGCTCAGGGGCATAAGCCTAGCATATCTCGATACCTTTATATGTGGGTGGCAGCTTAGGGGAATAAGCCTAGCATGGGCCGATCCCAATCTTTATATTTAGGTGGAAGCTCAGGGGTGTAAGCCTAGCACGGGCCGATCCTAATATATGTATTTACCACTGATCAGCTGGTCATTTGCATTATATATGGCTTACAAAGATTATGAAGTAAGAAGGTAAAAATGAAGAAAGGAACGTAATGTATGCATTCTCATAAGTGTTTATAAAGGTGGTCTACTAGTACTACTTATATCTGATTTCTGTTGAGTTTTTGTATCATGTGTTGTTACCAAGCCTTGCATACCCAGTACATATTTTCGTATTGACGTCCCTCACGGGAGACCTATATTTCATGCTGCAGGCCTAGGTACTTCAGTTCATACACCTCATTAGTAGAAGCATAACAATTCGGTGACTATTGGTGAGCTTTAGGTTAATTCGGGGCTTTCCGAGTTTGTTCCATATATTTTGGTATTGTGCAGAAGGTTAAGAGTAGGGTGGGGGTTTGTCCCAATCCTAACTAAGTATATGTTTATTTTAGAGGCTTTGTAGACTAATGTAAAGTTATGGTAGTGTTTGTCTTTCGATGTGGTGGCCCCAACGGCCTAGTGTTGTATATATAAGTTTGTGCTTACCTTAGTAATTATTCTCATCGATACAAAATATCATGTTGGTTAGAACATTTGGTTGTCATAGTTACATGCATGAGAAGTACAAGGTTTTGAATTGGTTCTCTCGAGCCTTTACGACTACGGGTGCCTGTCCACCCCAATAGGAGTTGAGGCATGACAAAAGTGGTATCAGAGCAGGTCGTCCTAGGGTGTCTACAAAGCCGTGTCTATGTAGAGTCTTATTTGTGAGCGTGTTGTGCACCACATCTATAAATAGGAGGCTATGTGACATTTAGGGGTTGTCTCTTTTTCTTTATATCTTAGATCAAGCAATAGATCCTATGTTGAATGTGAAGTCATATTTAATCGTTGAACCTGTTTTTTTCCTCTTATTATAGTAAAGATGCTGATTACAAGAAGGAGTAAGAATATAGGTAAGCAAATAGACATGGATACAGGGGAAGGGACCAACAAATCACCACCTATATGAGCTAATCAACCTGAGGCTCAAGTTGTGTTTGTGTCCCAAACTTCTACTCCTCCATCTCCAAAAGAGCTAATGAGAAGAACCGTATCCTCAGAACTGCTTATTAGTGCGACTGACCAAGATCTAAGGAATGCGATGCAATTATTGGCTCGTATAGTTGCTGGACAAGCTTTAGGACAAGCTATTTCAACCACAGGTTCTAGTGGTGCCGATAGGTCAGCTAGTCTACGAACGCAGGATTTTCTTGAATTAGATCCTCCTACGTTCACTGGATCAGATCTTAATGAAGACCCAAAAGACTTTATTGATCAAATCCAAAGGGCTCTAGATATCATGCATGTATCGAGTAAAGAGACAGTTGAGCTAGCAGCATATAGATTGAAAGGGGAGGCAATACTTTAGTACAAAAATTAGAAACGATCTAGGGGTATCGATGCACTTCCAGCTACTTGGAATGAGTTCAAAAATGAATTTCTTGATCATTACCTTCCATTTGAGATCTGACAAGCCCGTGCAGATCAGTTCCTGAATCTTCGCCAAGGAAATATGAGCGTGAGGGAGTATATCCTCCAGTTTAACCCTTTGGCTAGGTATGTATGGTCCTAATGTAGTAGTTACTATGGATGATAGAGTTCATCGATATATGGATAGCTTGGATCCATATTTTGTTAGAGATTGTACTATTGCTGCTTTGAACAAAGACATGGATATAGAAAGAATACAAGCTTTTCCATAAAAAATGGAGGATCAGAGGCAAAGGAGAAGAACACTAGAATTTGAAAGAGGATATTCCAAGAGGGCCAGAACTACAGGGCAGTTCACCGCACCCCAAGGAGAGTTTAGGCCTCGGTTTCCTAATAGACCTCCTAGGCCATTATCTTCTTATTCTACAGCTAGTGCTCCACCACAGTTTCAAGGGTATAAAGGTAACCAATTTGGTCAAATAAATGAGATTCAGAGTTCATGAACAACGGGGTATCAAGAGTAAGGTAGTATGATCCAATTAAGGCCTCCTCAACAACCATGTAAACAATGTGGAAAGCTTCATTTAGGTGCATATCAGTTTGGGAAAAATGCTTCCTTTTGGTGTGGTACGTCAGGACATATGAAGAGAGAATGCCCTCAAAGGGGCATAGGTGGTATGGCATGATCTACAAGATCAGACATTACATCATCATTGGTGCCTTATTCAGGTAGAGGTGTACAGCCTGTGGGTCGTGTTAGAGGTGCTAAAGGAGGAGCTAGCTCTAGTGGAGTTCAGAATCATACATATACTTTAGCGGATCGACAAAATTCAGAGGCTTCTCCAGATGTTGTTATAGGTACATTGTCCATTTTTTCATATGATGTATATGCATTAGTATATACGGGTTTTACATTATCATATGTCACTCCAATGGTTGCTGGAAAGTTCAAAAAAACACCAGAATTGCTAGTTAAGCCACTTGAAGTATCTATGCCGATTGCTGAATCTTGTATAACTAAGAGAGTGTATCGCTATTGTATAATAACTATTTTCGTTCGCAATACAATGGATGACCTGGTTGAGTTATAAATGGTAGATTTTGATGCTATAATGGGTATGGATTGGTTGGCTTCTTGTTATGCCACAGTAGATTGATGAACTAATAGGGTGTGTTTCCATTTTCCAAGGGTGGCAGTCCTTCAATGGAGAGGTAATATTGGTGCACCAAGAGGTAAATTTATTTCTTATGTTAAGGCGAAAAAGATGATTTCCAAGAGTTACATATGTCGTCTGGTTAGAGTGAATGATACAAATGCGGAAACACCAACTTTTCAAACCATTCCAGTGGTAAATGAATTTCCTGAAGTTCTTTTGGGTTTGCCTCCAGAACGAGAGGTTGAGTTTGGTATCGATGTGATTCCAGGTACTGGACCAATCTCAATTCCTTCGTATAGAATGGCCTCGGCAGAATTATGGGAGTTGAAAGTGCAATTAAAAGACTTGCTAGAAAAAGGATTCATAAGGCCTAGTGTGTCCCCATGGGGCGCACTAGTGTTATTTGTGCGTAAGAAGGATGGCTTGTTAAGAATGTGTATTGACTATAGATAACTGAACAAGGTGAAAATTAACAACAAATATTCCTTTTCGAGAATTGATGACTTATTTGATCAGTTGTAAGGCGCCAAGTGTTTTCGAAGATTGATTTAAGGTCTCTTTACCACCAAATGAGGGTCAAAGAGAATGACATACCCAAGACAGCTTTTCAAACAAGGTACGGTCATTATGAGTTCCTAGTCATGTCCTTTGAGATAACTAATGCACCTGCAGCTTTTATGGATTTGATGAATAGGGTGTTCAAGCCATTCTTGGATATGTTTGTGACAGTTTTTATAGATGATATTCTGGTTTATTTGAGATAAAATGAGGAATATGCCAATCACTTATGACAGGTGTTATATATTCTTCGTGATCGTAAGCTATTTGCAAAGTTCTCTAAATGTGAGTTTTGGTTAAAATCTGTGGCATTCTTAGGTCATATTGTATCTGATGAAGGAATAAAGGTTGATGCTCAAAAGATAGATTTCTGTTGAGTTTTTGTATGATGCGTTGTTACCTTCAGCCTTGCATAACTAGTACATATTTTCGTATTGACGTCCCTCACGGGGGACCTGTATTTCATGCTGCAGGCATAGGTACTTCAGTTCATACACCTCATTAGTTGGAGCAAATCTATTCGGTGACTATTGGTGAGCTCCAAGTTAATTCGGGGCTTTTCGAGTCTGTTCCATATATTTTGGTATTGTGCAGAAGGTTAAGAGTAGGGCAGGGGTTTGTCCCGACCCTAACTAAGTATATGTTTATTTTAGAGTCTTTTTAGACTAATGTAAAGTTATGGTTGTGTTTGTCTTTAGACGTGGTGGCCCCAATGGCCTAGTGTTGTATATATAAGTTTGTGCTTGCCTAAGTAATTATTCTCATCGATACATAATATCATGTTGGTTAGAACATTTGGTTGTCATAGTTACATGCATGAGAAGTACAAGGTTATGAATTGGTTCTCTCGAGCCTTTACGGCTACGGGTGCCTGTTCGCCCCAATAAGAGTTGAGGCATGACAAAAGTGGTATTAGAGCAGGTCATCCTAGGGTGTCTACAAAGCAGTGTCTATATAGAGTCTTATTTATGGGTGTGTTATGCACCACATCTATAAACAGGAGGCTATGTGACATTTTGGGGTTGTCTCTTTTTCTTCATATCTTAGATCGTGTAATAGAGCCTATGTTGAAGATGAAGTCATATTTAACCATTGAACCTATTTTTTTCCTCTTATTATAGTAAAGATGCCATTTACAAGAAGGAGTAAGAATATAGGTAAGCAGATAGACGTGGATACAGGGGAAGGGACCAGTAAATCACCACCTAGACGAGCTAATCAATGTGAGGCTCAAGCTGTGTTTGTGTCCCAAGCTTCTTCTACTCCTCCATCTCCAAAAGAGCTAAGGAGGATAAGAACCGCATCCTTAGAACTGCCTATTAATGCGACTGACCAAGATCTAAGGAATGCGGTGCAATTATTGGCTCGTATAGTTGTTGGACAAGCTTAAGGACAAGCTATTTCAACCACAGGTTCTAGTGGTGCAGATAGGTCAGCTAGTCTACGAACGCAAGATTTTCATGAATTAGATCCTTCTACGTTCACCAGATCATATCTTAATGAAGACCCACAAGACTTTATTGATCAAACTCAAAGGGCTCTAGATATCATGCATGTATCGAGTAAAGAGACAGTTGAGCTAGTAGCATATAGATTAAACGGGGAGGCAATATTTTAGTATGAAAAGTAGAAATAATCTAGGGGTATCGATGCACTCCAGCTACTTGGAATGAGTTCAAAAAGGAATTTCTTGATTATTACCTTCCATTTCAGATCTGACAAGCCCGTACAGATCAGTTCCTGAATCTTCGCTAAGGAAATATGAGCGTGAGGGTGTACATCCTCCAGTTTAACTCCTTGGCTAGGTATGGTCCTAATATAGTAGCTGCTATGGATGATAGAGTTCATCGATATACAGATAGGTTGGATCCATATTTGGTTAAAGATTGTACTATTGCTGCTTTGAACAAAGACATGGATATAGCAAGAATACAAGCTTTTCTATAAAAAAAATGGAGGATCATAGGCAAAGGAGAAGAACACTCGAATTTGAAAGAGGATATTCCAAGAGGGTCAGAACTACGGGGTAGTTCACGGCACCCCAAGGAGAGTTTAGGCCTCGGTTTCCTAATAGACCTCCTAGGCCATTATCTTCTTATTCTGCAGCTAGTGCTCCACCACAGTTTCAAGGGTATAAAGGTATTTAGTTTGGTCAAATAAATAAGATTCAGAGTTTACGAACAGCGGGGTATCAAGAGTAAGGTAGTATAAGCCAATTAAGGCCTCCTCGACAGCCATGTAAATAATTTGGAAAGCTTTATTTAGGTGCATATCAGTTCGAGACAAATGCTTGCTTTTAGTGTTGTACATCAGGACATATGAAGAGAAAATGCCCTTAAAGGGGCATAGGTGGTATGGTATGACCTACTGGATCAGCCATTGCATCATCATCATCGGTGCCTTATTCAGGTAGAGGTGTATAACCTGTGGGTCATGGTAGAGGTGCTAAAGGAGGAGCTAGCTCTAGTGGAGTTCATAATCGTACATATGCTTTAGCGGATCGATAAAATTTCAGAGGCTTCTCCAGATATAGTTACAGGTACATTGTCCATATTTTCACATGATGTATATGCATTAGTTGATCCGGGTTCTACATTATCATATGTCACTCCATTGGTTACTGGAAAGTTAAAAAAAACACCAGAATTGCTAGTTAAGCCACTTGAAGTATCTATGCCGATTGCTGAATCTGTTATTGCTAAGAGAGTGTATCGCTATTGTATAATAACTATTTTCGGTCGCAATGCACTGGATGACCTGGTTGAGTTATAAATGGTATGTTTTGATGCTATAATAGGTATGGATTGGTTGGCTTCTTGTTATGCCATAGTAGATTGATGAACTAATAGGGTGTGTTTCTATTTTCCAAGGGTGGCAGTCCTTCAATGGAGAGGTAATATTGGTGCACCAAGAGGTAAATTTATTTCTTATGTTAAGGCAAAAAAGATGATTTCCAAGAGTTACATATGTCATCTGGTTAGAGTGAAGGATACAAATGCGGAAACACCAACTTTTCAAACTATTCCAGTGGTAAATGAATTTCCTGAATTTCTTTTGGGTTTGCCTCCAGAACGAGAGGTTGAGTTTGGTATCGATGTGATTCCAGGTACTGGACCAATCTCAATTCCTTCATATAGAATGGCCCCGACAGAATTATAGGAGTTGAAAGTACAATTAAAAGACTTGCTAGAAAAAGAATTCATAAGGCCTAGTGTGTCCCCATTGGGCGCACTAGTGTTATTTGTGCGTAAGAAGGATGGCTCGTTAAGAATATTTATTGACTACAGATAACTGAACAAGGTGACAATTAAGAACAAATATTCCCTTTTGAGAATTGATGACTTATTTGATCAGTTGCAAGGCGCCAAGTGGTTTTCGAAGATAGATTTAAGGTCTCTTTACCACCAAATGAGGGTCAAATAGAATGACATACGCAAGAAAACTTTTCAAACAAGGTACAGTCATTATGAGTTCTTAGTCATGTCCTTTGAGCTAACTAATGCACCTGCAGCTTTTATGGATTTGATGAATAGGGTGTTCAAGCCATTCTTGGATATGTTTGTGATAGTTTTTATAGATGATATTCTGGTTTATTCGAGATCAAATGAGGAATATGCCAATCACTTATGACAGGTGTTATATATTCTTCGTGATCGTAAGCTATTTGCAAAGTTCTCTAAATGTGAGTTTTGGTTAAAATCTGTGGCATTCTTAGGTCATATTGTATCTGATGAAGGAATAAAGGTTGATGCTCAAAAGATAGATTTCTGTTGAGTTTTTGTATGATGCGTTGTTACCTTCAGCCTTGCATAACTAGTACATATTTTCGTATTGACGTCCCTCACGGGGGACCTGTATTTCATGCTGCAGGCATAGGTACTTCAGTTCATACACCTCATTAGTTGGAGCAAATCTATTCGGTGACTATTGGTGAGCTCCAAGTTAATTCGGGGCTTTTCGAGTCTGTTCCATATATTTTGGTATTGTGCAGAAGGTTAAGAGTAGGGCAGGGGTTTGTCCCGACCCTAACTAAGTATATGTTTATTTTAGAGTCTTTTTAGACTAATGTAAAGTTATGGTTGTGTTTGTCTTTAGACGTGGTGGCCCCAATGGCCTAGTGTTGTATATATAAGTTTGTGCTTGCCTAAGTAATTATTCTCATCGATACATAATATCATGTTGGTTAGAACATTTGGTTGTCATAGTTACATGCATGAGAAGTACAAGGTTATGAATTGGTTCTCTCGAGCCTTTACGGCTACGGGTGCCTGTTCGCCCCAATAAGAGTTGAGGCATGACAAAAGTGGTATTAGAGCAGGTCATCCTAGGGTGTCTACAAAGCAGTGTCTATATAGAGTCTTATTTATGGGTGTGTTATGCACCACATCTATAAATAGGAGGCTATGTGACATTTTGGGGTTGTCTCTTTTTCTTCATATCTTAGATCGTGTAATAGAGCCTATGTTGAAGATGAAGTCATATTTAACCATTGAACCTATTTTTTTCCTCTTATTATAGTAAAGATGCCGTTTACAAGAAGGATTAAGAATATAGGTAAGCAGATAGACGTGGCTACAGGGGAAGGGAGCAGTAAATCACCACCTAGACGAGCTAATCAATGTGAGGCTCAAGCTGTGTTTGTGTCCCAAGCTTCTTCTACTCCTCTATCTCCAAAAGAGCTAAGGAGGAGAAGAACCGCATCCTCAAAACTGCCTATTAATGCAACTGACCAAGATCTAAGGAATGCGGTGCAATTATTGGCTCGTATAGTTGCTGGAAAAGCTTAAGGACAAACTATTTCAACCACAGGTTCTAGTGGTGCAGATAGGTCAGCTAGTCTACGAACGCAGGATTTTCTTGAATTAGATCCTCCAACGCTCACCAGATCATATCTTAATGAAGACCCACAAGACTTTATTGATCAAATCCAAAGGGCTCTAGATATCATACATGTATCGAGTAAAGAGACAGTTGAGCTAGCAACATATAGATTAAACGGGAAGGCAATACTTTAGTACGAAAATTAGAAATGATCTAGGGGTATTGATGCACTTCCAGCTACTTGGAATGAGTTCAAAAAGGAATTTCTTGATTATTACCTTCCATTTGAGATCTGACAAGCCCGTACAGATCAGTTCGTGAATCTTTGCTAAGGAAATATGAGCGTGAGGGTGTACATCCTCCAGTTTAACTCCTTGGCTAGGTATGGTCCTAATGTAGTAGCTGCTATGGATGATAGAGTTCATCTATACACGGATAGGTTGGATCTATATTTGGTTAAAGATTGTACTATTGCTGCTTTGAACAAAGACATGGATATAGTAAGAATACAAGCTTTTCTATAAAAAATGGAGGATCAGAGGCAAAGGAGAAGAACACTAGAATTTGAAAGAGGATATTCAAAGAGGGTCAGAACTACAGGGTAGTTCACGGCACCCCAAGGAGATTTTAGGCCTCGGTTTCCTAATAGACGTCCTAGGCCAATATCTTCTTATTCTGCAGCTAGTGCTCCACCACAGTTTCAAGGGTATAAAGGTAACCAGTTTGGTCAAATAAATGAGATTCAGAGTTTACGAACAGCGGGGTAACAAGAGTAAGGTAGTATGAGCCAATTAAGGCCTCCTCGATAGCCATGTAAACAATGTGGAAAGCTTCATTTAGGTGCATATCAGTTTGAAACAAATGCTTGCTTTTAGTGTGGTACATCAGGATATATGAAGAGAGAATGCCCTCAAAAGAGCATAGGTGGTATGGCATGACCTACTGGATCAGCCATTGCATTATCATCATCGGTGCCTTATTCAGGTAGAGGTGTACAACCTGTGGGTCGTGGTAGAGGTGCTAAAGGAGGAGCTAGCTCTAGTGGAGTTCAGAATTGCACATATGCTTTAGCGGATCGACAAAATTCGGAGGCTTCTCCAGATGTGGTTACAGGTACATTGTCCATCTTTTCACATGATGTATATGCATTAGTTGATCCGGGTTCTACATTATCATATGTCACTCCATTGGTTGCTGGAAAGTTCAGAAAACACCAGAATTTCTAGTTAAGCCACTTGAAGTATCTATGCGGATTGGTGAATATGTTATTGCTAAGAGAGTGTATCACAATTTTATAATAACTATTTTCGGTAGTAATGCAATGGCTGACCTGGTTGAGTTATAAATGGTAGATTTTGATGCTACAATTGGTATGGATTGGTTGGCTTCTTGTTATGCCACAGTATATTGATGAACTAAGAGGGTGTGTTTCTATTTTCCAAGGGTCGCAGTCCTTGAATGGAGAGGTAATATTGGTGCACCAAGAGGTAAATTTATTTCTTATTTTAAGGCGAAAAATATGATTTTCAAGAGTTACATATGTTATCTGGTTAGAGTGAAGAATACAAATGCGGAGACACCAACTCTTCAAACTATTCCAGTGGTAAATGAATTTCCTGATGTATTTCCTTAAGATCTTTCAGGTTTGCCTCTAGAATGAGAGGTGGAGTTTGGTATCGATTGATTCCAGGTACTCGACCAATCTCAATTCCTTCGTATAGAATGGCCCCGGAAGAATTATGGGAGTTGAAAGTGCAATTAAAAGACTTGCTAGAAAAAGGATTCATAAGGCCTAGTGTGTCCCCATGGGGCTCACTAGTGTTATTTGTGCGTAAGAAGGATGGCTTGTTAAGAATGTGTATTGAGTATAGATAACTGAAAAAGGTGACAATTAAGAACATATATCCCCTTTCGAGAATTGATGACTTATTTGATTAGTTGAAAGGCGCCAAGTGGTTTTCAAAGATTGATTTATGGTCTGGTTACCACCAAATGAGGGTCAAAGAGAATGACATACCCAAGACAGCTTTTCGAACAAGGTACGGTCATTATGAGTTCCTAGTCATGTCCTTTGGGCTAACTAATGCACCTGCAGCTTTTATGGATTTGATGAATAGGGTGTTCAAACCATTCTTGGATATGTTTGTGATAGTTTTTTATAGATGATATTCTGGTTTATTAGAGAACAAATGAGGAACATGCCAATCACTTATGGCAGGTGTTACAGATTCTTCGTGATCGTAAGCTATTTCTAAAGTTCTCTAAATGTGAGTTTTGGTTAAAATCTGTGGCATTCTTAGGTCATATTGTATGTGATGAAGGAATAAAGGTTGATACTTAAAAGATAGAAGCCTTAAAGAACTGGCCTATCCACCCAGGGTCAACAAAAATGTACCATGATTTGAAAGGGATGTATTGGTGGGGTGACATGAAGAAGAACATTGCAAAATTTATAGCCGAATGTCCAAATTATCAAAGATTTAAAGTAGAGCACCAAAAGCCCGGGGGTTATATGCAATGTATAGATCTTCCAATCTGGAAGTGGAACATGATCAACATGGATTTCATCACTGGTTTGCCTCGTACATCTTAAAGGTTTGATTCCATATGGGTGATCATTGATAGGCTTACTAAATCAGCGCACTTTGTACTGGTTAGGACCACTTACACAGTTGAAGAATATGACAAATTATATATTAAGGAGATAGTTCAACTACATGGAGTTCCAATCTCTATTATATCAGATCGAGGAGTTCAATTTACTGCAATTTTTGGAAGTCTTTTCAGAGAAATTTTGGAACACAAGTGAATCTAAGTACAACTTTTCACCCTCAAATAGATGGACAAGCAGAACGTACCATTCAAACACTTGAAGATATGCTACGAGCTTGTGTATTGGACTTTAAAGGTAGTTGGGATGATTATTTACCTCTCATTGAATTTGCCTACAACAATAGCTATCATTCAAGTATCAAAATGGCACCATATGAAGCTTTGTATGGAAGAAAGTGCAGATCACCAATTGGATGGTTTGAAGCGGGTGACACTGCCTTGTTCGGGCTAGATCTAGTTCATCAAGCTATGGAAAAGGTTAAAGTGATCCAACGGCGCCAAGAAACAACCCAAAGTCCACACAAGTCATATGCAGATATTAGAAGGAGGGGGCTAGAGTTTGCTATAGGTTATTGGGTATTCTTGAAGGTGTCACCAATGAAGGGGGTTATAAGATTTGGTAAGAAAGAAAAACTAATTCCACGTTATATAGGCCCATACCAGATTACTCAGAGGTTTGTCCAAGTCGCTTATGAATTACAGCTACCCCAAGAGCTCTCAACAGTTTATCCGGTCTTTCACATCTCAATGCTTCGAAAGTGCATTGGAGATCCATCTCATACTACCCCTACTGAAGATGTACAAATTACTAAGGATCTCACCTATAAGGAAATACCTATTGCTATTCTAGATCGACAGGTTAAGAAGTTGAGGAATAAGGAAATAGCTTCTGTAAAAGTTCTTTGAAGGAATCAGTAAGTAGAAGAGATCACATGGGAAGCTCAAGAAGCAATGAAATCCAAGTGCCCCCATTTGTTCAAATATGAAGAAAAGGTCCAAGATATTGAATTGGAGCAATAACAAGTAAGTGTAAAATATATAGGTATTATGTGGTAATAGGGACATTAAACTTAGGCTTGAACTCATTTTGGTTGGACAGTTATGCTAACATTCGAGGACGAATGTTTCTAAGGGGGGAAGGATGTAACATCCTGTATTTTTCTTGTACTTATTCTAATTATATGGAACCTAGTATGGTATTATAGGATAGGTAACGGGTGAGGTTTGTTATGCAAGTATTAATGGCATAGATAGAATTATATATGCTGCCCGTGTAGTTTTTATGCGATGCGACCAAGTTAACGTCGATACAACTATTTAAAATTGGGATCGTAAGCTAGTATTTGAAAATAAAGTTTAAAGTGACCAAGTGTGTATAAGTTTAAGGTTAGATTAAAGGTATTAGGAGGTAAAAATGGAACAAAATATTGAGGTGCTTGCTTGACTTAATTAAGCTAGTAGATAAGTCACCTACTTGAACTATTTGGACCAAATTAATGGACATATGGCTATGGACCAGATTTGATCCTATACTAATATAATGTACTTATTTGGGCTCAAATTGTATAGAAGAGAAATAAAATGGGTAAAAAGGCCCAATACTCAAATCTGCCAAGGCCCAAGTTAAAGAGAAGAAAAGAAGGGAAAATGGGTTGCTAAGGCCCAATAAATTTGGATCCACAAAAGCCCAATATATTAGGCAAGTAGATATATCATTCACTTGATAAAATGTGGGCCAAAAATGGTCAAGAAAGTCGGCCAAAGAGCAGCTCCTTTATATAGATTGAAATCAGCAATTTTTGCTTATTTTTAACTTAGACAAAAATTTTAGCTTCTAGGTTTTTCTCTCTTGTTCTCTCTTGGCTTTGAAGTAACCCTATATACCCACAAGGTTTCTTGGAATTGAACTTCCTCCCAAGTTAAACGTAAGTGAGCAATTCATGAGCTTGTACTAAGGAAACTATGTGTTGTTCAAGCTTAATTTCTGGACAGCCCTCTCTATAAGTCGGACAGTCCATTGTTCTTAGTTATTAAGGGATTTCTTTCTTTATCTTTTGGTGTATGTGTGAAGGGATTAAGCTATTGAAGAGATACAAATTAAGAGGCTAAACTAACAAGGAAATCAAGGTATGTTTGCTATCCACTTTTGTCCTTTTTCTATATACATGTGTTGGTAGAAGATTGAACATATTTGGTTGTTATTAAAGGAGTTTCCAAGATCTGAAGAATAAGTTGATTTCTACACCCATATTGGTGCTTCCAGAAGGCATAGAGGGGTATGCAGTGTATTGTGATGGTTCAAGAATTGTCTTAGGGTGTGTATTGATGCAGCATGGTAAAGTCATAGCATGTGCCTCGAGACAATTGCGGCCACATGAGAAAAATTATCCAACACATGATCTGGAGCTAGCAGCAGTTATATTTGCCTTAAAGATATAGTGTCACTACCTGTACGAGATTCATGTTGACATATACACTGACCATAAGTGTTTTCAATATATCTTTAATCAGAAGGACTTGAATTTGAGGCAGCGAAGATGGCTTGAGTTATTAAAAGACTATGATGTTGATATCTTATATCATTCAGGAAAAGCAAATGTTGTGGCAGATGCGTTAAGTCGTAAAGTTGTGGAGCCATCTATAAAAAGACAAGGGATGACTAAGGATCTACACCAACTAGCTAATTTGGGGGTTCGTCTTCTTGAAACTCCAGATGAAGGGTTTATTATGCATAATGCAGCAGAATCTTCACTAATAACTGAAGTAAAAGAGAAGCAATATACAGATCCTATTCTATTACGACTTAAGGAAAAT